>NC_087165.1:16396011-16406011 GCF_035594125.1 Scylla paramamosain | reverse complement strand
GGCTCGTGTATCTCACACTTCTTGGTTCCCTTAGCCACATGTTTCCTTAATCCATTAGTTATCCCTGGTAAGCTGTACTCTACCTCAACCCCGAGCCTGTTATTTGCCCCTCGTGCATCACCCTCTTCATGACACCAAAGCTGAGTCTTATACTCTCATCTCTGCCTTTTATGCCTTACAGAATGCAATGTTCCGTTGGTTTTCCTGACTCTCACATGGGTAATTATTTCCTTCGGTCTGAAACAATATCTGGGAGGTTGCTTACGTGGGTCATTTACCGTTAAGGATCGCTAGATAATTTGCACCACACGTCTTGGGTGCAGAATATAAACAGAAAACACAGTGGTGATAATTAGAAGAAGCAACATGGCTAGAGCACATTGTTTGGTTGCTCCCGTTAGCGATCATTCAGTGGATCAGCCTTCTTAATGCGCTTGGTCGTCTGTGCCCTCCTCAGTCACAACTACTATCATGTCTTCTTTCACTGCATACATAAAACTTCTCTATGTCTATTTCTCTTTCTTCCGCGGGTATTTCCATCTCCAGCAACCTCCTCCTTATATGCACTTCGTCTCTCCTACTGGCATGTCCAAACCATCTTTCCTCTAGGACACATAAGCCAAAAATAAGTAGATGGACATTAAAATAAGAATAACACATTGGCAATCTACATAGTGGTTGCAAAAAAGGCAGGGCAATCAGAAATCTACTAGAAGAGATTACCAAAGAAGTTATGCTGGGATGGGTTGGAAAAGACAAGCAGCCAGTGGAGTGAAGACTGAAGTAGGTCTCGTAACTTTGATGTTGATAGATGTCAGAGAAGTTAATTATGATGAATAATAAGGGAGATTATAAGCTTCAGTTACCATTCAGTGTCCCTTCATGACCTTGACACCACACCTAATGCCAAATGTCCTCCACTCGCTGCTCTCTTTACCTCCCCCACCTGCCGCCCTCACCTCCTCCACACACCTGCCTTCCACTCCTATACTCTGTCCCCTAAAACCCTGATATTTTCCCTTATATTAAATCTGACATTCCCTTGTTTTTCCCCTATTCTCTCTCTCTCTCTCTCTCTCTCTCTCTCTCTCTCTCTCTCTCTCTCTCTCTCTCTCTCTCTCTCTCTTTCCGCACACATTTCCCCCACCCCATCTATCTATTTCCCCTCTTTCTCCCCCTCTTTCACTCTCCCTTCTCGTTAAACCAGGTTTCCCTTCTTTTCCTGTACACATCTACGTTTTCCCTCTCACTCTCCTTTCCTCCTCTCCCCTCTCCCCTTCTCACTCTCCCTCCTTCCTCCGCTCACCACTTAATTCCACAGCCAGCAGTAAAAGGGAAGCTTAAGGGGGCATTTAAGGGGAAGAGAGGGGAGGGGGGAGAGCCTACGTTTTTAGGGATAAGAAAGCTGTTTAAGGGGAGGTAATGCGTCACTAGGAGAGGAGGAGGGGAAGAGAGGAGAGAGGAGGAGAGGGGAGATGAGGGTGGGAGGATGGAGATAGATAAGGAAATCCAATCTTGACGACATCGAAGGATTGGTTGTGTCTCTCTCTCTCTCTCTCTCTCTCTCTCTCTCTCTCTCTCTCTCTCTCTCTCTCTCTCTCTCTGTTAAAATGCAGAGTTAGTTTTATATTTAACGTTTTCACGCTGTCTCTTAAACTATTCTTAACTTTTTAGCATGCCTCCTCCTCTCTTCCTCTTCCTCTTCCTCCTCCTCCTCCTCCTCCTCCTCCTCCTCCTCCTCCTGCAGCTGCAATAAATCGAATTAAGTCACAGTGGGAATGAAGGTAGACAAGAAGGAGGGAGGGAAGGAGGGTGTGAGGGGGAAGAAGGGAGAAGGAAAAGAGAGGTGGATCATTCAACAGGGAGAGAAGTGAATTACGATGATTGTTTTTATGAATGAATGGGTAATCGATATTAATATAATTTTCAAGATCATTCTTTAAATAATAAAAATAATAATGATAATAATAATAATAATAATGATAATAATAATAATAATAATAATAATAAGAAGAAGAAGAAGAAGAAGAAGAAGAAGAAGAAGAAGAAGAAGAAGAAGAAGAAGAAGAAGAAGAAGAAGAAGAAGAAGAAGAAGAAGAAGAAGAAGAAGAAGAAGAAGAAGAAGAAGAAGAAGAAGAAGAAGAAGAAGAAGAAGAAGAAACTGAGATTGCGAAGAAGGAAAACGAGCTAAAAAATATAAATGAAAAAAAGAAACAAGAAAAAAAGAGAGAAGAGAAAGATGAGGCGTGTGTGAGAAAACCAACTAACTTTCCTCTCTCCTCCCGTCAAGGGTTCCCAATCTTGCAAGTGACAAAAAACACGGAGATTTCACGCCGCCGCTGCCTCTTATTCTCCTGTAAACCACCAGCAAAAAAAGTGTAATCTCACGCTACATAAATTTTCTTACTGCCCACCACGAGGCAGGAGTCGAGCTGTGGTCACGCTCACGATGACGATGCTGGCTGCTGGCTGGCTGGCTGGCTGGCTGGCTGGCTTGGTGGAGTGGTCGCTGTATTTACGTACTCTTGTTTGCACCGAACGTGACAGAATTTGCCGGCAGGTTTTACAGACCATATTCTGAAGCACTTCTACCGCCACACCTCCACTGCTTCCAAAAGGCTCGACACAGATGAAGTTACACGGGATTTTTTTAAGGGTTGCACGGTTTTTTTGAGGCTGCTTTTGTGATTCTAGTGACAGGATCCAAAATTTCAACATTATTAACAGGAGAAATATTTTTGAAAACCCGGCTAATCATCTCTGTCGCACCTAAAGATATTCGTGGTGAGAGAGCAGAGAGTTTCAAAATATGGGCCTTACTATGAATACTATACTGTCCGGCTCTGTATTCTCAAACCTTTCAGCATCTTATGACAATATTCTGAGATACTTTTATTTCCACACTTCCACTACTTTCAAAAGACTATGTAGATTAACAAAAGCTGCACGGTTTTTTTTAAGGCTTTTTTTACGATTTAGAAACAAAACTGACAAGATTTCCACATTATTAACAGGAGAAACACTCGTGAGAACCAGGCCAATCCCTTGCGGCATTTCAAAATAATAGCGGTGAGAGAGCAGAGCGTTTCAGAATACAGACATTATTACTACACTAACAAGCCCGGTATTTTCAAACCCTCCAACATCTTAGTAACTTCCACTGCTTCAACAGCCTCTAGTGGAAGGTACAGGGATCTTCAATGGTGTTTTTAAGATCCTAGTGATAGTTTAACAAGGATTATGTATCCTCAGTGAAGAAAGCCATCCATGATAACCTGGCTAATTATCTTTAAGAAGTTTAAAAATAGTTCTTATGATTGCAAAAAACGTTTCAAAGTACCCTCTCTCTCTCTCTCTCTCTCTCTCTCTCTCTCTCTCTCTCTCTCTCTCTCTCTCTCTCTCTCTCTCTGTTGTTGTTGTATTAAGATAAGCCGCCACCTGCTGCCTTGCTTTATATCACAATTAAACTTTTTCAGAACTTCTCTTGTCCAAAAGAATCCACCTGCAAACTCTCTCTCTCTCTCTCTCTCTCTCTCTCTCTCTCTCTCTCTCTCTCTCTCTCTCTCTCTCTCTCTCTCTCTCTCTCCTTCGTATCGTTTTATTTTACTGTTTTCAGAGAGAGAGAGAGAGAGAGAGAGAGAGAGAGAGAGAGAGAGAGAGAGAGAGAGAGAGAGAGAGAGAGAGAGAGAGAGAGAGAGGGCCCGAGGGGTGAGGAAGGACAAAGGGAGATAAAGCGAGGTCAGGGAGAGATATGGGAGGGAGACAGGGTGAAATAGTGAGGGAGGGAGAGGGGGAGAAAGAGGGAGGGGAAAGAAAAAGTGTGGCGAGCGAGAAGCAAGGAAAGATGGAAGGAAGGATTGAAGGAAGGAAAAAAATAATAAAGTTTAAAATAGATGAGGGAAGTCGTGACGTGTCATGTGAGAAGAAGAAGAAGAAGAAGAAGAAGAAGAAGAACACGATGATAATGATGATGATATTGAAGAAGAAGAAGAAGAAGAAGAAGAAGAAGAGAGTTTGACAGGAGGTTGTGTAGCTGTCACGTCTCTCTCTCTCTCTCTCTCTCTCTCTCTCTCTCTCTCTCTCTCTCTCTCTCTCTCTCTCTCTCTCTCTCTCTCTCACAGATGTCGCTAACGAGATCACCACCTCAATTCTGCCACAATTAAATACCTCTATATTACAGGGGGGCAGAGAGAGAGAGAGAGAGAGAGAGAGAGAGAGAGAGAGAGAGAGAGAGAGAGAGAGAGAGAGAGAGAGAGAGAGAGAGAGAGAGAGAGAGAAATTAACCGTACCTTACTAGCAGTTTATGGACAGAGGGCGGAGGAGGAAGAGAAGGAGAGGAGGAGGAAGAAGAGGAGGGGAGGGAGAGCAGGAGAAAGAAGAATAAAGTGGAATAGATTGAGGAAGAGGAGTAAGAAAACAAGGAGGATTGGAAGAAGGAGAGAAGAAGAAGAAGAAAGAGGAGGAGGAGGAGGAGGAGGAGGAGGAGGAGGAGGAGGAGGAGGAGGAGGAGGAGAGAGAGAGAGAGAGAGAGAGAGAGAGAGAGAGAGAGAGAGAGAGAGAGAGAGAAGTGACTAGACTTCCAAAACAAGACCAGCTGCCGTGACGGACTGGAGGGAGGGAGGGAGGGAGGGAGAGGGAGGAAGGAAGGGAGGGAGGGAGAAGGAGGAAGGGAGGGAGAGGAGATGGAGGAAAGGAAGTAGAAGGGGAGGAAGGGGAGAGGCGTAGAGAAAATAGGGAAAGAAACATTGGAAGAAGGGCAGAAGAGGAGGAGGAGGAGAAGGAGGAGGAGAAGGAGGAGGAGGAGGAGGAGGAGGTAGTTAATAAAGATACATATGGAAGAAACACAACGTAGAAAGAGGGAGGAAGAAGAGGAAGAGGAAAAGAAGAAGGGGAACAGAACAAAAGGAGGGACAGAAAATGTAGGAGGAGGGAAGGAATAAGTTAAGGAACAAAAACAAAGAAAGGGGAAGAGAAAGACAAGAGAGGGAAAGAAATCATAAACAAATGAGGAAAGAATAAAGATAAGGAAAAGAAAGAGACAGAAAGAATGAAAGAAGAGGGACAAAGGATATCAAGAGAGGAGAGAAAATAAGAGGAGAGGAAGGAGGAGTAAGGAAGACAATCCCTTCTCTCGGTAGACATAACTTGACATTACTTAGGAAGAAACTTTGGCAGCCCAAGTTATTTAATTCAAGTTAAGGTTAAGCTACTAAACACTCCGAGAGAGGAAAAAAAAAGTTTCCTCTTGGCTTTCAGGAATGAAGAATTTTCAGTGACAACCGAGACACTTTTTTTTTCCCTTTTTTTATATTTTTTTCGTATAGTATCACATTATCTCATTATTAATTTTATCAACGTTATTTCTGTCGTCATTCTGTTCTCATTACTACTATAACGATTACTTTTATTATTTTGTCATCAAACTCTACTGTTAACACAACCCATTCCACTAATACTATTTTCATTAGTGCTGCTTCAACAACAACAACAGCAACAACAACAATAACTAGTGATACCAATACTACTACTACTACTACTACTATTCTACTACTACTACTACTACTACTACTACTACTACTACCACCTCTACTACTACTACTACAACTACAACTACTGCTGCTACTACTACTACTACTACTACTACTACTACTACTACTGCTGCTACTACTACTACTACTACTACTACTACTACTACTACCTCTACTACTACTACTATTACTACCTCTACTACCACTACTACTACTACTACTACTACTACTACTACTACTACTACTACTACTGCTACTATAACTACAACTACTACTACTACCTCAAACCCTTAAAATTGCAAGTCATAATTTCGTTTTCTTACACAACGGAGGTGTCTGCAGTCCACACATTACTACATAGCTTAATAAAATCGGGAACATAATGGACTATATTCTTATATTCTTATTCTTATATTCTTAAACGTTTCGGCGTCTAATCTCAACTACTTTAAACAGGTTCTAGTGGAAATTACTATACATTATCATAAGGTGTTCAGAGGTTCTCTCAGGATTCTAGTGACGGTTTAACAAGGAGTCTGCATCATCAACAAGAAAAAACCCATGAGAACTTGACTAATCATCTCTGTGGCCTTTGCAAATAGTCCTGATGAGACAGCACAGGATGAAGGTCTTGTGGGCAGCAAGAAGGTGGTGCGAGGTGTGATGAAAAGCTATCTTGATCGCCTAATGAATGAGAAGACAGCAGGAGAAGCAATGATATTCAGCTTGGGTATAAAAGCAAGTGCAGGACGAGTAGCTATGCAGACAGAAAGTGTGTTTCAGAATACAGTTTATGAGGGACAATATCAGGAGATTGTTAATTGCACTTTCCTAAAATGCCATGAAAAGCATAGTGTAATGGAACTGTATCAGTCTCAAGAATTATTATCATTATTTTTAAGTATATTCATCATTTCATATATCCATCCCACATGCGTGTGCTCATATTCATCCCACGTGTGCGCATGGCCAGCCAGTCTATTCTATTTTTAACCTTTCTCCTCCTCTACCTCTCAAGGGAATTTTACACCCACTTCCAGTCCTTAGGGAAAACACCTGCCTCCGCTCTGAGTCCTTCTCGATGGTCATTGGCCAAAATAACGAGCTCTCCCATTGGTTCTTTCACCTCATTTCTTGGCATTTCATTGGTCACTTTTTCATCCCAATGGCTAAAACGTGACCCACTTAGCACACATAAATACAGCCCGCATGGTAGTCTCACAAAAAAGCTTCTCATCTGATCCAGCAGTGGCAAGCATCTCATCTAAATTCAGAACAGTAGTGGAGAGGAGAAGTTGCATCAATTCCAGAACAGTGGTAGCAGCGCTAGTCAATCAAATCTGAAACAGAACTAGTGCACCATTCAAGATAAACCTTTATAAAGCAACACTATGGTTATGTTTCTCACAACCTCACCACCTCTTCTCTCTACAACACCGGATAGTTCTTTTCACACAACCTCACCTCTAACCCAATAATAACGAGTGGTTCATTCATATACCACTATATACAGCAACGCAAACTTCACCATCTTACAACCTCACTTCTATCCCAATAATAACTATTGGACCATTCATACTCCACCTTCGTAAAACAACTAAGAGTTCGTTTCTCACAGTCTCACCTCTATCCCAATATTTCTTGAGGCGAGAGAGAGAAAATAGAAAGAAAATGTCAGTGAAGTGAGCGAGCCAAGAGCCTCCTCCTCCTAAATATCTGTCCCGTATTTTAAAGCAACTTATAACCCGAGCGTCGTTCCCGATCAACACATTATAGTATTTTTGCAGGCGAGGCCGCGACCTTGGCTGAGGCGGTGGCGGCGAGAGGCGGTGCACTGTCGGCGGGTTGTGCTTCATCACCGCTAGGGACAGGAATGCTTGCTTGGCCCGAATACCTTCCTCTTTCCTAACACTCCCTCATCTTCCCTTCTTGCTTCTCTTCTCTCCATCTTTTTTTTTACTGCTTTTTTTTCTTTTTCTTTGAGAGGGTATGCGTCAGTTTCTTATTCTTTCTCTATTTCCTTTTATTATTTTTATTTTCTTATTTCATTCTAATTATTTATCTCTTCTTATTTTCCTCTCTTTACATTATATTTCCAGTTCTCTCCCTCTTTTATTTTCTTTTCTTCTAACTTTTTTTTTCTCTTCTTCCTCCTCCCCCTCCTCCTTTCTCATCTAGTCCTTAGTATTCCTTCTTACCCATTTTTCGTCATTTCCATTCTCTCCTCCTTTCTCGTTTACTTCATATTTTTCCTCTACCTTCATTTTCTTTCATTCTCTCTTCTCATTCATCTTCCATTGTTCTCTCTCTCTTCTTTCGTTTCTTCTTATCTTTCCTTCTCTTCTACTTTAATCTTCCTTCATTCTCTCCCTTTCCTCCTCCTTTCTTCAGCCTTATTCCCCATTCTAGATCTATCTTATATTCTCCTCTTGGTTTCTAGTCTCTCTCTCTCTCTCTCTCTCTCTCTCTCTCTCTCTCTCTCTCTCTCTCTCTCTCTCTCTCTCTCTCTCTCTCTAACTTTCCCAGTCTCACGTAGTTTCCTCTCTCACTCACTTGGATTCCCGCAGCAAAAAAAGAGAAAAAAGATCAAAAAATGACATCACAAGGTTCCTCTGACCTCATTTCAACCCGCCGCGCGAGGTCAGAGTGAGTCAATGAGCGGGAATGTGACGTCACTACCCATGAATGGCGCCACGGACTCATATTTGCTCTGAGCACGCGATTCACGGTTCGAACACCACCAAAATAAGATCGCTATCAAGTGTAGTAACAACAACAACAACAATAATAATAATAATAATAATAATAATAATAATAATAATAATAATAATAATAATAATAATAATAAACGGTTTATTAATATGGCAGTAGTTATACTGAAAATTCACAAAGGGATTGGGGGAGACTTAATATTAAAATTCAGGTTAATCTAGCGAGATAAACTAACTGTTAATGGCTCGCACCATGGTGGGTTGCGCGCTGAGGCGGTATCGGTCCGTGGGCGGCGCCTTTAGGGGGGTCATCAGGTGGTGGTATCCAGTGGCAGCATGGGCGGCAGCATGTAGCGTAGGCGAGGGTGGTGCAACAGACCCTTCCCAAACTTTTCCAGGGCCTCTCAGTGTCTGGCCAACAGCCTTGGCAGACTTGGGATGGTCAGGGCGTCATCGTAGTTCGTGTAGGCACGGTCAAGGATGACCAAGTGTGTGTGTGTGTGTGTGTGTGTGTGTGTGTGTGTGTGTGTGTGTGTGTGTGTGTGTGTGTGTGTGTGTGTGTGTTAACCAACCAAGGATGATGAAAGCATGAAACTGAAGAAAAGTGATTATATGAAAAGGAGGAGGAGGAGGAGGTGGATATGAAGTTATATCATATAGATGTATACCTTATGTATACATCTCAGCATGTTAGAATATGCTTTTTGAGGTAACGAACGGTTCAGAGAGAGAGAGAGAGAGAGAGAGAGAGAGAGAGAGAGAGAGAGAGAGAGAGAGAGAGAGAGAGAGAGAGAGAGAGAAAGTATAGACACAAAATTCTCACAGATAAATAGATAAACGCGGACACACGAATAAACAAACACACAGATAACACGAGACGTTCATTCATCATTGAGCGCACCAGAGATCAGCGCTTCTCACAGGCGACGCGGAGGAATCGGCATGTTGAACAGCGTCACTGGAGCACCAATGGAACAGGATTTATGACGCGCCAAGTGTACTACATTACGAGAACCAGGCGAGGCGAGGATGTCAGGTGCTGGTCTCACGCTCGATGGTGTTTGTCAGAGAGAGAGAGAGAGAGAGAGAGAGAGAGAGAGAGAGAGAGAGAGAGAGAGAGAGAGAGAGAGGTGTAATATCTCTTTTCACCCGTGTTCCTGCTCCTCTTGTCCCCGGAGTATCTCGCCTGAGTGTCTGGGTGTCAGCGGGCGGCAAGTGATCAAGGTGCCACGTTCGACACCTTATGTATAAATGTATCTACCGAGGGACGTGGCCGAGGAGATGAGAGCTGGAAGTGGTGATGGTGGTGGTGGTCGGGTGCTGTGAGTGAGACGTGTTGAGACAGAAAGGTACAAGACAATAAGAATAATGTAATAAGGCTGTAACTGTATTTACATTATGTCTCACGCTTCTGAACCTAACAGATGAGTGCGTTTTATTTTTTATTATTTTGTGCCAATCAACTTCAAGGCTAAAGAAAAGTCAAACCAACAAAAAAAATTAAAACAACGCACTGAAGTCTTGAATACGTTGCAACAGACAAAAATATCGAACAAAACACTCAGAACTCTACATACGATTCGTCTAGACACTACTCACTCCAGGGACAGAAAAACCAAGGACTCCCGACTGCCACTGGAATCTTCCGAGTAAAGGGATGTGTGCCTGTTTGTTTCCTCGCTCGGTGTCATGAGTCTTAAATGTAACGACTATGTAAGAAAGTGGGTAGATAAATAAGAAAATAGATATACTTATAGTCAA
>NC_087165.1:16386011-16388511 GCF_035594125.1 Scylla paramamosain | reverse complement strand
TTTACTCTAATGGTTCTATTGTTTCTTGCTTTCTTTTATCTCCATCTCTTCGAACATTTTACTTTACTTCTTTTTTTTATCATCCAGTACCTTTTTTATTACAATTGTTATCGTTTTTTTGTTTCCTCCTTCAATCTTTTCCTATTTCTAATTATCTTCCAATTACTTTTTTTTTTCTCTAGCCGTTCTCTAAAACATGTATTCCAAAAGATAAATAATGTATAAAATCAGGAGGAGGAGGAGGAGGAGGAGGAGGAGGAGGAGGAGGAGGAGGAGGAGGAGGAGGAGGAGGAGGAGGAGGAGGAAGACGAGAAGATGATAAAGGAAAGGATGCGAGGAAGGGCAGGGGACGGAAGAAAGACCCTTATGAGAAATATTGTGTGTGTATTAGAGAGAGAGAGAGAGAGAGAGAGAGAGAGAGAGAGAGAGAGAGAGAGAGAGAGAGAGAGAGAGAGAGAGAGAGAGAGAGAGAGAGAGAGAGAGAGAGGGAGGGAGTGAGTGAGTGAGTGAGTGAGTGAGTGAGTGAGTGAGTGAGTGAGTGTGTGTGTGTGTGTGTGTGTGTGTGTGTGTGTGTGTGTGTGTGTGTGTGTTTACAGTCAACAATTCATCACACCATCTACTTTTCTTCCCTCCTCCCATTCGACAAGAGACACTCAAGCTCACTAGACACCTAAATAAGTCGATAAATGAATAAATAAATAAATTTTCAAAAATAAATAAATAGACAAATAAATAAATAAACATTTCTCCCGCTAAGCCTTCAGATGTCTCGATAGCACTGTTTTAAAGTTTACTACTCGTATACTTATTTTTAAACGCTTTTGGACTCTCACGGGGAATATTCCTCAAGACCCTTGGAGATGATAAGACAGGTTCTCATCAGTATTTTTCCCACTGACGAGGCAGTATTCTTATTAATATATCACTGGAATCTTGAAAACACCCTTGAAATCCTCAATAACTTCCTTAAAATCCCTAATAACTTCCTTGAGATCCCCAGTAACTTTGATATCCTCAGTAACTTCCTTGAAATCCCCGCTTCTTTGAAAATACCCAATAACTTCCTTGAAAATCCCTAATAACTTTGAAATTCCCAGTAACTTCCACTACACGCTGTTAAAAGTTGTCGGGATAAGACGCGTTACGCCCAGATGTCTGAGAATACAGTAGTGACCCTGCGTCGCATTAAGTAAGCACTACATTACGTAAAGACGGAACAAGAAAATAAAGAAAATAAAAACAAAATAAGGAGGAAGAAAGAACAAATGAAGAAGACGAAAAAAAGAAAAAAATATTGTCTCGTTAAATTCAGTAACCTGACAACACGTTTCTACCAATTCATGCAATACTTCGGTCACGACAATACTGCTCCAGCCCTGGACAGGTTTGGCAGAGTGTCACCTGCCCACCTTACTTACACCCTAGCCAGAACAAAAAGGCCCGTATTTATTTGCTATCTCACCGGGTTCTCAAGACTGCTTCTCCAGTTAATAATGAAGAAATCTTGTTAATCTGTCCCTGAAAACAAAAACATGCCTAAAACCCGCATAGTCTTTTGAAAGCAGTGGAGGTGCGGCGCAGAAGTGTTTCAGAACATGGTCCACACCTCGCCACACCACGCTTCGCACTCAAGACACATTGCCACTTTTTACAACCCTCTCCACCTCTTCCTCTTCTTCTTACCACCACCATCACCGCCACTGATTCCACGCCATTGCCAGCCATTTCTCATCACCATCACTGCCATCACCTCGAGTCCCTCTCACCTCACCCATCCACACTCAATCTTTCCCCCACAACACCCCCTCCCCTTACCTGCCGCTCCATCACGCTCCGTCCCCTCCCGCCCCAGACACTTGTGAATGTGCGCCACCCACACCAAGGGCGCCAGCATGCCCCGAGAGTCCACACCACATGCCAAAGACGATGACCCACCTCTCTATTTCTTCTCCTTTTCTTTTTATTTATCCTCCACCTGCTCCTCCTCCTCCTCCTCCTCCTCCTCCTCCTCCTCCACGGTAAACGGGAATCAAACTTTACGTGTTCCAGTAACCTTTCCTTTCCTGTTTTTAGCTGTTATTTTCATCACCATCATCATCATCAGTCAAACAGGGACCAAAGTGTCTGCTGCTGTTTGTTTACCTTTGTGTTCTTTTTTTTTTGTATTTATTTTGTTCCTCTAACTCGTTTTCCTCCTCCTCCTTCTTCTCCTCTTATTCTTTACTTCTATCAGTTCTTCATTTCTTTTGTCTATTCTTTTTCTCACTTTTTATTCAATGGTATTTTTACTTCACCTTTTGCCTCTCACTTTTTTTTATCGTCTTCCTTTTTTCTAAGTTTTTCATCGTCTCCCTTTTTTTTATCATCTTCAGTTCTTGTTCCATTCTCTTTCTCTATTGTAACCAGTGATATTTCTACTTAACCTCTTACTTTTCACCTTTTTTTTTTTTTACATCATTATTACCTCTTACCCTTCTCCTCCTCCTCCTCCTCCTCCTCT
>NC_087165.1:16366011-16378511 GCF_035594125.1 Scylla paramamosain | reverse complement strand
CCATTCCGTGCACATCATCCTATTTCCTGTGTGATTTTTCTCAACCTATTACGTACACAGGTAGTTACGCACACAAGACTTAACCTACACGAGACAATGTGCACACTGATCATCACGCACACAGACATTTACGTACATGAAGCATTAGGTATAAATAGTTACGTACACAAGACTAAATGCACACTAACTTACATACGATACGATATACTTACATGGGTATTTACGCACATGATTCGCTACGTACACAAAACGTTATACAAATAGTTAAGTGTACGTATTTTTTTTTTACGTACACAGTGCATTACGTTCATGAAAAGCTTACATGTGCGTGAATTTACGTGTATTAATCAACTTACATGCACTGCAGACCACGCACTCGCCATGACGCACACAGATAATTGCACACACGAATACACACACACACACACACACACACACACACACACACACACACACACACACCCAAAGACACGAAAGAATAAAGAATAAATATAAATAAATCAAGTGATAATGATGTACCAAAGGAGGAGGAGGAGGAGATCAAAGAAGAAAAATACCACGTTTGTCAGTGTTAATCATTGTTAATCATACATATACTAGGTAGGCCTACTTCTGGATTCTCTCTCTCTCTCTCTCTCTCTCTCTCTCTCTCTCTCTCTCTCTCTCTCTCTCTCTCTCTCTCTCTCTCTCTCTCTCTCTCTCAAAACACAATAACCCACGCGCTGTGTCACACAAAGCCGGGACTTAACCCTGAATTAAGTGACGGAACTCTGCCAGGGGAGGAGGAGGAGGAGGAGGAAATGAGGGAAGGAAGAGAAGGTAAAGCACCTCTTCATAATCTTACTTGACCCTCTTTATTATTAATTAACTCCCGACTGTTTGCCTGCCTGCCTGGTTATCTGTCTGTCTGTCTATCTGTTTAGCTGGCTGTCTGTCTGGCTGGCTGGCTGGCTGGCTGTCTGTTTGCCTGGTTGTCTATTTGTCTGGTCCTATGTGTGTTTGGTTGGTTGTATGTCTGGGTGTCTGTCTGCTTGTCTGTCTGTCTGCTTGGCTGTCTGGTTGGCTGGATATCTGTCTGTCATGCTGTCTGCCTGTCTGGCTGGCTGTCTCCTGTCCTGTCTAGTCGTCTGCTTTTAGATTCCTGCCAATCAGTCTATTTGCTGCAAGATCGATTCTCTCTCTCTCTCTCTCTCTCTCTCTCTCTCTCTCTCTCTCTCTCTCTCTCTCTCTCTCTCTCTCTGGTTGTCCAGTCATTTGTCTTTACCTCTGCCTGTCTTTCCGTTTCCCTCTGTCAGTCTGTCCATTCCTCAACAAATTTATCTTTCATCCACCCTATTTATCTCTCTTTTTGCTCGTCTGCTTCTCCATCTATCTTCCTCCCTGTCCATGTGTTTGCACGCTTGTCTATTCGTCTGTCGAGTACCTTTCCATCCTGCATGCCAGCCTGTCTGTCCATCCGTCCCTCTGTCTACTTGCTTAGCTACGTAACTGCCGTGAAATATACCCCCGTCTCGCCAGGGTTCAGGAATCTCGCTCATTTCACGGTATATACTCCCACCCAGTGCACTACTTACGCAAGCTCGCACTCGCATTATCCTGTCAGCCACCGCTACACTCACCCACCTGTTCTCTTATTAAGTACTTGGTGCTAAACGAGCGATCCATGCAGGCAGAATGATGAGATTATGCAGATATTTAATTTTTTTTCTCTCCTCATTTTATCTCTACTCATGCTATCTCCTTTCTCTCTCTCTCTCTCTCTCTCTCTCTCTCTCTCTCTCTCTCTCTCTCTCTCTCTCTCTCTCTCTCTCTCTCTCTCTCTCTCTCCTTGCCTTATAATCTTCTCTCTCATCCCTTGCAATTTTTTCCTCTCTCTCTCTCTCTCTCTCTCTCTCTCTCTCTCTCTCTCTCTCTCTCTCTCTCTCTCTCTCTCTCTCTCTCTCTATCCATGTCTCCCCAAACTTTCTACTTCCTCTCTACTTCGCCCTCTTCCCTCCTACCTCAACTTCATCTACATATATATCAAACAACCTCTATCTCAACTTCCTTTTCTCCATCCGTCTCTTCCATTTCACCTTCCTGTCATCCCCTCCCAAGCCTCCCACTCCGTTTCTAATAACTCGCTCTACTATCTTTTTTTCCCCTCTCACTCTCACTCATGCCTCCAACTCCCTCTATTTTTTTTTCTCTCTCTCTCTGAATTTTTCTTAACTCGCCAACCAGTCTTCTTCCCTTCTTTTATCTCTATTTCATCCTCTCCCATGCTTTATAGACTTTTTCCCCTTCCCTATGTGCCTCCTCTTCCCTCCCTCTCCCCTCCCTTTCCTCCCTCTCTCTCTCTCTCCTTTCCCTCTCTACTCTCACACATATGACATCTTTACGCCTCATAATTTCCGTCTTGTACGCAGTAATTCGGCTCCCAGGCATCTCAGTACAGGTGTGTACATTATGACGGCTCCCTCCCCCTCGACAGGTACGCCCGCTATAAGTGACGTTCGCCCTGTGCTTATTGTTCGTATAGATATTGTTCTGAAGGAGTGCTGCGGAAGGAGGGAAGGAAATGGATGTGGTGGTAGTGGTAGTGGAGGTGATGGTGGTGGTCAGTGGTGTCTGTGATGTGTTATTGTGTGTTTTCTTTTATTCTGTTATTTTCTTTTATTATTTTTTCTCTACTGATGGGTATAATGCATCTTTTTTTTTTTTGTTCTTTTCTATCTAGTTACGTGTTTTTTTTTCTTTTTTTTTTCGGTTTTTTATTTTATTTTTAATTCTCTGTTTACTCTTCTATTTTAACCGCACCTGGTTTGTTTGCCTTTCGTTATTTATTTTGCTTCAATTCTTGCTCTTTTTTAACTCTTTTATCAATTTGTAGTTTATTTTTCTTTCTTTTTTTTCAATGTAGATTATCAGCCATTATTCTTTTCTCTTTTTATGTCCCTTTTTGTATTTGATTTTTTTTTATTTAATTTTCACTTTTTACATTAGGAAAGACATATCGTTTATTTTGTCTCTTACTTGCATCTTCTTTGTCTTCTCTTCTTTTATGATTTTTTTTTCCCTTTGTCTTCCTTGCATTCTTCAAAGTCCCGTTGAGTCGATGAGACGCTTCTGCTTCTTTTTCATCTTAACACAGAACATCTTTTTCTTCACTTCGTATTTGTTTGTCTTATCAACTTCCATCATTAGTATTCTTTACACTCTTTTATTTGATATTATATTGTTTATTCTTGCCTCCGAATTTTGATCAGCAGTTCCTTTCTTTCTACTGGTTTTTACTGCTTTTTTTTTCTCATATTTATAGTTCTTGTTGTATCAATTTGGTTTCTCTTAGCATTTATTCTGTTCTGCTGTGCAATCTTGGTTTCTTTACAGCAGTTCTTATAGTCTCTTTTCTCTTTCTTGAAGATGCACTTCTTTTTTCATGAACTGAATTTCTCTTGGCTTAGATCCTCTTTTCTTCAAGTATTTTTTTTTTCATACTGGTCGTTTTCTTTTTTCATTATAGCATGCTATTATTGCATTCCATTCTTCCCTCCATGTTGGTTTCTATTGGCAAATATTCTGCACTTTACCATCATGTTTCATTTTCCTGGTGTTTCATTCATAACCAAAAAAAACATCACAGTACCTTGCCTCTTATTTATCTTTAACTCCATGTATCGGTTTCCTCCTACTCATTCTTTCAGTCATTTTGCTTCTTTTGACATTCATTCTATCTCCCACAATACTGATTATTTCCTATTGTCTCGTTTCCGTCCTCATTTCATTATATTTCGTCTACATAGCAATTCCACTTCTCTTGGCATCCATTCTACTTTTCTACCAGAGCTCGTCTGTTTGTTTATCTTCACGGGGATGAGGTCTGACTGGTTCTTGGTGAGGATATAAGCTGATGAAAAGTCTGCTACTTACACTGTCCATTTGTTTTTGTGTTCTCTTTTTTTTTTTTTTCTCTTCCTCCTGTATTTTTTTCTCTCTCCTTCCTTTTTCTCGCTGTCGTAATTAAGGTCGCTGTGGGTGGCAAGTTCTTGTTACTGTTACGGTTCGTTTTATATTTAGGTTTCTGCTCGACTTTTTTATTCCCTTTTTTTTTTTACCTCCTGACTTTCTTGCGCCTCACCACTCAACGGGTTTCTAGCGGAGTCTGTTAGGGCGCAGATCCTGTTGCTTTCTACAGGGTGTCTTCTTTTTTATCATCTATTCTTGTCTTACTAATTAGAACCTTTCTAATGCGCCCTATGTGGTCCTGACTCCACCTAACTGAACCAAACTTAACCTAACATAACATAACATAACATTGCACGACTTAATCTAATCTAATATAACGTTTCTTAACCTCCTATCTATTAAATTACATAACTTTAGAAACACATTTTCAGCTCTCTCTCTCTCTCTCTCTCTCTCTCTCTCTCTCTCTCTCTCTCTCTCTCTCTCTCTCTCTCTCTCTCTCTCACACAGATTATTGTTATTTTTTTATTTATCTCTACACACAGATTATTGTTATTTTTTTTATTTATTTGATTTATCTATCCATTTTACTTCATTTTGTATTTATTTATTCACTTTTTTTATTAATTCACTATTTTAGCAATTAAATTTATCTATCGTCATAATTTTCATTCTTCGTAAACATCTCAAGGAGTCAAAGAGTGCCGCTGCTGCTATTTTCTATTGAGTATTTTTTATTCCCGTTTTCTTTCCTTTCTGCTCGTCATTATTCACGCCACGGGGCACCAAACCATCCGCGTGAATGAGTCTTTTGATTATTTCGCGGTTATAACTTCACCATTTCCTCTCCTTCTTCACCTAGATCGTCTTTCTCCTCTCAAATTGTCCGTTTGTTTTACTTAATTTGCTTTGGATATTCTATGACCCACGTCGGAGTAACTGAAAGCTGGAATTAGATGAAAAAGTTGCTTGTATACACGCAATCTAAGTCACTTGTCTTGAAAACTTTGCACTCGCTTGAAGATCCAAGATTTTTTGTATTTTATTTTTTTCTTATTGCACTTACTACTATTCTTGCTTCTTTGTTGTTTTTACATCAATAAGATCGTGTGTTTAAAATACGAAAGTTTTTCTTTTTCCCCTCTTTTACAAGCTCGTGTACTAATAACGCGACAAAATATAAACACGATCTAACACCCTCTTGTCTTGAAAACTTTGCCGTCCTGCGAAGATATAACATTATTGTTCCTTTCCCCTCTATTTTTACCAGTAGTTCAGAAAAAAATCCAAAGCAGCTTCCTCATAATCCACATCAGTATATTTTTAAGAGACAATCTGATCCTCCTCCCGTACCGCTCACAGCACATGATGTTCTTCGTCCTACTCCCATAACAGTGCAATATAACAACACACGCGCGCACGCACACACGAAAGATAGCAAAGATAACAAGCTGAGGTAAGGTTCGTGTAGAAATGCTTGTAAAATAAGATCTATGTACGTATATTTGAGGAGTATGTAAAAAAATAAAAATAATAAGCGTTCCAAAGATAAACTAAAGAGGAAAATAATAAGCCGTGAAAAAAGGTGAATGTTGAAATCCCTGCCTCTGTACAAAAAAAATGTATAGAAAATAATAAACAGTGGAAAGATCAAGGTAAGTGACCAAATATGAGACCTACATCTTGAAAAAAATAAATAAGATAATCAGTGAAAAAAAAAAAACGCAAAACCAGACCGTGAAAAAAAAAGGAGAATAACGAATAAATATTACTAAACAAAATTTTACTCCTCTATACTTAACTACAAGAAGAAAAAATAAAAACATTTAGTAAGTAATGTTATACCCCAAACAGTAAAAATATACCTTGATTTTAAACGACACATCACGATGAAGAAATGACACCACACAAACTTCGACTTCTTTCATACTTAACCAAAAGAAGAGCAAAAATAGATAAAAATGTTTGGTATGTCACCTAACCAAACAGTACATACATATACATTAATTTTACACAACATATATCGCCTTTGCTCATTCACTCATACAAATAAACAGCGAGGAAAGCAAGACATTAACAAACCTAGACATAAACCTCTGAAGAAAGGGTGGAGGAGTAATAAAAGAAAAACAAAATTAAAAAGGAAAAACAGTGGAGCAATAAAGACATGTTAACAAAATCAAAGTTACATCGACGGAAAAGTCTCTAATATAATAAGTGGCGCCTAGGTGCGGATGACAGACACAGGGCCGAGTCACTGTGAGAGAAGAAGGTTTTAAGCATAATGGCCTTTGACTCCACCCAGATTAATAGTGCCCCGTGCACGTATATATTCACCCCGGACATGAAAGGCCGCCTCCAAATACGGGGAGATAAGCTTCCTGTATTAGACAAAAAAATCTACTCAACAATAAGCCGTACGAGAAGACAAAAATAATGCAGAATATTTTCAAACACTTCTCCAGTTTTAAAACCGCCCAGATGTTGATAAGATAAGATTCTTGCAGTCCAGTTCCTCACGTCAGGCATAAACTAGGAGTGTGTAGAGTGCGCAGACAAGAGACTGTTGGGAGGCATTAACCTTTTGACTATTAATGACACCGGTTAGTATTCTTAAACGTTTCGATGCCTCGTCTTGACTTTTAACAGGCGGCGGTGGTAGTTATGAGGGTCTTCAAGAGTGCTTTCATGGTTCTAGCGGTAGTCAGACAAAGACTCAACACCCAAGAGAGTCCAATTTATAATTCTTGTGGCGTTTGAAAATGGCGCTGGTAAAAACTCTAAAGCGTTTAAGAACAGAGGCCTGTGACGCTTGATACTTCATTTCAGGAACCCAAGATGATGTGACTTTGAGAAAAAAATGGAACTACAAACACTGCAAAGCTCAAACTATTCAAATATTTCTTTAGCTGTCACTGGCGCCTTGCAAAACCATATCTCACTGAACAGAAATACAACGGCAGGAACTAAAACAATCATGCGATTCTAATACTCTTTTTTGCCATCAGGAATCTCTTTCGGAACAACATTGCAAAGTTGGTTCAACGCATTCTATTAAGATCTAGAAAACCCAGTCTTGAATCACGTCTTGTGTTATCAGTGGTGCCTTTTTAAACCATTACAACCTTTCACTGCTATTTATCACAACTTTCTTTGATTACTAATCACTGAGAATTTTCTTTTTTTTATTCTTCAACCATCTCCACACACCGTACTGCCTAGAAATTGCAAAACGTGTTCTTTATTATTCCCTTCTTTCTTGTGTGTGCTGATAAAGATTCCATGCGTTGCTTTTAGTGCTGAAAATTGCTGCATATCGCTGTAAAAGTGTTGAGCTTGAGGAGAAGTCACGGCAGTCAAAGGTTAAAGAAAACATGATGCGCGTTTGAAAGATTTGGTTCTAGTCCACGGAGAGACAACTTTTTTGTACTATATTTATTCATACTTTTTTTTTCCCGTTCCAGATGAAGTAGAAAGTCAGGAGTTCAGTGCAAAACTTCACTTAGTTTCTATGAGTGCGTAGAGGAAATGCATGGAATAACAATACTGGGCTCTCATTTCTTCCCTTAATGGTAGTAGTAGTAGTAGTAGTAGTAGTAGTAGTAGTAGTAGTAGTAGTAGTAGTAGTAGTAGTAGTAGTAGTAGAAGTAACACAGCATCCTCTCTCTCTCTCTCTCTCTCTCTCTCTCTCTCTCTCTCTCTCTCTCTCTCTCTCTCTCTCTCTCTCTCTCTCTCTCTCTCTCCCAGGCGGGCGCAGCAGGTGGTGAGAGAAGCACGTAAGTGGAGGGAAATGAGTACGAAGAGAAGAAGGATAAAAAAGAAAAAAAAAGGTATGTAAATCGTTTCTCAGTACGGCCAACAAGCTGACACTTGCTCCAAACCGGTCCGCTCTCTCTCTCTCTCTCTCTCTCTCTCTCTCTCTCTCTCTCTCTCTCTCTCTCTCTCTCTCTCTCTCTCTCTACGTCAGCCCTCAAGCGGCATTCTGTCCAGTCAGCTATTCCGACCGTTTGCCCCTCCTGTCAGCTCCTCCTCCTCCTCCTCCTCCTCCTCCTCCTCCTCTTCCTCTTCCACCCCCGCCGCCTCTGCTCAAGCCCTTCACGTCGTCCTCCTCCTCCTCCACCACCACCACCACCTTATCCACCACCGCCGCCTCTACCCTCACCTCACCTCACCTCACCTCACCTCACCTCACCTCCTCCTCCTCCTCCTCCAATATCTTCTCTTTCTTCATCTTTTCTACTACCACTTTCTGCTTCACCTCCTCCTCTTTCTCCTCTTCGTCTTCTCCCTCTCACGTTTTCTTCATTGACTCCTTCACTATTTCTTCTTTTTTTCTACTTTCCTACATTCAGGCACTTTCTGTCGTTCTTTCTGCTTTCCCTGCTCCTCCTCCTCCTCCTCCTCCTCCTCCTCCTCCTACTCCCGCTTCATTACCTGTTCCACCCCCTCATTGTCCACCTTTTCTACAAACATCTGCTCCTCCTCCTCCTCCTTTCCCTCCTCTTCCTCCTCCTCCTCCTCCTCCTCCTCCTTCTCCTCATCCTCCCAATCTGTCGACTCCCAAGACATCGCGGACCATGAGCAAAATGTTTAAGATGATATATTTACTTCTTATTTTGGTCTACATTCCCGCCGTCAGCCGCAGAGGGAACAGATTCTGCTGTCAGGAAATTTTGTCAGGGAGTCCGTGTGTGTGTGTGTGTGTGTGTGTGTGTGTGTGTGTGTGTGTGTGTGTGTGTGTGTGTGTGTGTGTGTGTGTGTGTTCACCCCCTTTGGTCCCCTTTATTAGATTTACGTGCCTACACACTCATAACAGCTCGCTCGCTCACACTCTCTCTTTCTCTCACACACACACACACACACACACACACACACACACACACACACACACACACACATTGGCATTAAAAGATTAGAGAGAGAGATAGAGAAAAAAAGTGACTCTAGCTTTCGAAAATAGTTTACATAAAATCAATATCTTCAGGAGGAGGAGGAGGAAGAAGAGGAGGAGGAAGGAGGTTATGGATGTGACAGGCAGACAGGTGCAATGATCAGGTGCTGGTTTCCTTCCACCTTCCTCTCTCTCTCTCTCTCTCTCTCTCTCTCTCTCTCTCTCTCTCTCTCTCTCTCTCTCTCTCTCTCTCTCTCTCTCTCTCTCTCTCTCTCTCTCTCTCTCACCTGTCCCGGAGACCACCCGGCACATACCTGCAATTAGAAGAGAGCGTAATTAATACTCCCGGAATTAAAGACAAAGACAAGAATTACTATGGAACGAAAATAAAAAAACGAACAAATCTCTCTCTCTCTCTCTCTCTCTCTCTCTCTCTCTCTCTCTCTCTCTCTCTCTCTCTCTCTCTCTCTCTCTCTCTCTCTCTCTCTCTCTCTCTCAAGCCCTCCTCTTAAGTATATTCAAACCCTCTTCTTAAGTCTATTCAAAGCAGTGTAATATAAGGACAATTTATCCATAAGTAAATTGAGGGTAAATGGATAAAGAGGCGCATTCTGATCCAAACTCGCTCCAAACGAGTGTCTTTAAGTACGTAGTGTATCGACAGTTTATTGGAAGAGGAGGGGAAGACGCAGGAGGAGGAGGAAGAGGAAGAGGAGGTAAAGGTTTAATATTCCAAGTGCTGGTTAAGTAACATGCATTCGGATTCTAAGTACAGGGTATTGTGAGTCTAGATTCGTGGTTTAAGTAGCAGGAGTGAGACAGTTAAGTAGAATTTGACCTTAAGAATAGACAAAGGCTAGTTTGGGTTTGATCATACGTCTACGTGAGTGTGTGTGTGTGTGTGTGTGTGTGTGTGTGTGTGTGTGTGTGTGTCAAGATACCTCCAGAATTTCAGTTTCCAGAATTCAGTTATTCTCATTTTGAGGATCGCGAATGTAAAGAGGGTTCGTTCTTCTTGTTACAGCATAAAAACGTAAGAGAAGCTGCAAGAAGCCAGTAGGCCTATATATACTTGTGGCAGGCTTTGTAAGAAACATGCCGGCCTATCTCTGTCACTGCTGCTGTCGTTTCAGTTCTATGGAAGCAGCAGATGTCTTTCATTCATTCTTTATTTCAATCGATGAAAAACTGCGTGTTTAGATAAATAAAACCTTTTTGCCCAACACATACACACACACACACACTAACAACCAACGACAAGTCTAGCAAATGTTTCTCAAAATATTCCCCTCAGACAGAAATAAAAAAGAATCCTTCGTAACAAATGGCAGATAATCCTCTTAAATATCCCCCAACATTTAACACACCTGCACTGCTCATGACAATAAAACACTTGGAATGATATTCTAAGCGATGTATTCTCTCACCAGGGCTATTTTCCAAGGCCTTAGGGAGGATTAGTTTTGTCCTCGTGGGTGTTTTTCCTAGCGATGATGCTGAACCCTCGTTAGAGTATCACTAGAAATACGAAAACAGGCATGAAAATTCAGACAATTGACACAACAGGATAATGAAAGCAGTCAAGATTGCGCCCTGAGGAACAACAGAGTATAGAGCTAAAATACTTGTCCATTATTTGAGTAACAACAGACGATCTCACTGAAAAAAATCAAAACAGAGTCATTAAAAGACCTGAACCACTCCACACTATTGTTATTGAAGATGTTTATCGAAGTCATCCTCTAGCCTTGCACCAGGTCATTAGGAAGAAAAAGGTCAGGGAGAGAGGGAGATTATTCAAGAATTTTGCAGTCAGGAGGAAAGAAAACAGGACTGAATGAGAGAGTCGAGGAAAATATGCATAAGAATGAGAAGCAAGTCATGTGTACTGAGGTCTCGGGAGGAGGAAGAGCAAGGATGCATGACGGTATAGTAAATTTGGAACGAGAGTTGGGGGGAAAAATGAAGAAGAAATGCTCTCTCTCTCTCTCTCTCTCTCTCTCTCTCTCTCTCTCTCTCTCTCTCTCTCTCTCTCTCTCTCTCTCTCTCTCTCTCTCTCTCTCTCTCTCTCTCTCTCTCTCTCTCTCTCTCTCTCTCTCTCTCTCTCTCTCTCTCTCTCTCTCTCTCTCTCTTATATACTGCCTCTTTTCCACCTCACTCTCTCCTTTCTTCCCTCTTCTCCCTCTTTCCTTCCTTCCTTCCTTCCTCTCCTCGCTGCTTCTCTCCATTCCTCCTTCACTCCATCCATCACCGTCTTAGAGTTTCTTGATAGAAATGAATTGTTCCTGCTCTCTCTCTCTCTCTCTCTCTCTCTCTCTCTCTCTCTCTCTCTCTCTCTCTCTCTCTCTCTCTCTCTCTCTCTCTCTCTCTCACCACTAACACCAAACCACCACCTTATTGAGTCATTCAGTTTACGACGACGAACACAACAATATTACGTGATTCTTTCCAGTAGAACGACACAAGTCACACACACACACACACACACACACACACACACACACACACACACACACACACACTAATAAACTGATGATAACCCGCACTGCCCTTGCTGGTCATATGATAGAGTTCGGTCGGACAGCTTTTTTGTTATGATTTTTTGTATTATTAACCCGATGCGAAAATAACGTACTAGTGCACTGATTGCATTGTTGTAGGTAATGATGAGGGAGTGGCTGGTGTGTGGCGAGTGGCACGTGCTGCATGTCTGTCTGTAGTAGCGTTTAGCAGCAGACTGAGGTGACTTGACTGTAGTGTTTCAAAATGGGATGGCGTTTGTTCGTGTGTGCTGGGAGATGATTACGCCTTGAGAGAGAGAGAGAGAGAGAGAGAGAGAGAGAGAGAGAGAGAGAGAGAGAGAGAGAGAGAGAGAGAGAGAGAGAGAGAGAGAGAGCATTAGGAGCACGTGAGGACATCCACTGTGAGGCCTGTTAGTCCATAAATAGAATATCTACTGTACTGATCTACTTCCTACCGCAACTATTATGGTAGTGTGGGAGGACAGGACAGAAATAGAACAAGGCTTTGTCTCTACCTGATTCTCCCTCCCTCCGCTTAGACAAGATAGGGTAGGCAGATACAGCCAGATAAGCACTCGAAAATAGAGATGCAAATAGAAAAAGATAAAAAAAGGTGAAGCTGAAACGGAAAAGGAAACAGATAAACAAAGATACACAAAAATGCAGATAGACAAATAAAAAAAAAAAAAACTGAAGCAGACAGGCAGACAAACAGAAAGACCGACAGAGAACCAGACAGACAGAAAAAAAGAAAGAAAAACATACAGGCAAACAAACATACAGACAGACAGACAGATAGAGAGAGCCGCTGATGACGACAGTGATGAGCCTGATGACAAAAAAGATGAAAAAAAGCGATAGGCCTAAATACTGACATGGATGCAGAATTTCGGCTAGAGTGTACATATTTCCTGTGTGTGTGTGTGTGTGTGTGTGTGTGTGTGTGTGTGTGTGTGTGTGTGCGTGTGTGTGTGTGCTCAATACCCGCATACACACACTGACACCCACACCATTACACTTCTCCCTACCTCTATTCCGTTCACTGATTCCCTTTCCTTTCCCTTTGCGCTGCTTCGTCCTTCCTTCCCCATTACTCCCTACCCCCTCCTCCTCCTCCTCCTCCTCCACGTCCTCCTCCA
>NC_087165.1:16351011-16356011 GCF_035594125.1 Scylla paramamosain | reverse complement strand
CTTTGAAACATGCACCCCCACCCTTTCTCTCTCTCTCTCTCTCTCTCTCTCTCTCTCTCTCTCTCTCTCTCTCTCTCTCTCTCTCTCTCTCTCTCTCTCTCTCTCTCAGCGCAAGCCGTACAGGGAGAACATTCACCTAATTTAGTCTTCCCTCCAGTCGTCTACGATTCCTATGGAGGAAACTTGGTGGGTAAGGAGGAAACTTTGTCTCTATCCGGCTTAATGGAGGCACTGGAGGAGGAAGAGGAAGAGGAAAAGGAGGAGGAGGAGGAGGAGGAGGAGGAGGAGGAGGAGGAGGAGGACGAAAAAAGGTGAGGAAGCAATAAGATGAAGAAAATATAGAAAATAAGAAAAAATGTAGGAATATAATGAAGAGGAAACGTAGGAGGAGGAGGAGGAGGAGGAGGAGGAGGAGGAGGACGTGCTGGAAGATTACAAAGGATTACAAAGGATTACAAGGGACAACCAAACAGCAACAAGTCTTTAGGTCCTTGCCAGGCTGCTTGGGAACTGCCTCTATTCAGATCCGGCATAAAGAAACGAGACAGAAAAGCAGAAGACTCCTCCCCTCCTACCACTCCCTCCACCTCACGCCAGCATGGAAACAGCTGGGAAAGCACCTTGCAGTATAGCAAAAAACTGGGAAGGAATTTTTATACTGAAAGGATGAAAGGAAGCTCTGTTATTCACAATATTGCGACTTCACACGTCTGGCTATCCGAAAATCAACACATTAATGGAGTATAGACACAGAAAGGAGGAGGAGGAGGAGGAGGAGGAGGAGAAGTGAAATGCCAGTTTAAAATACAAATATAACAAAAGCAGAAAACAAGGACGAGGAATAGGACTAATAAATGGAGAGAAGGGAGGAGTAGGAATAAAAGAAAGACGAAGACGACGAGAAGAAAGAATAGGAGGAGGAGGAGGAGGAAGAGGGCGACGGGGGCCTGGAAGAGGGCGAGTACGAAGACAAGGAGGAGTATTCTCGTCAAACTCCGAAGTAAATTTCAACTCAGATTTATTTTTACTTCCTCGTTCAGAAAATTCTATAAAGGCTTCACGACTTTTCTCTCTTTTTTCACTACGCGCACGTCAAGTTCGTTGCGTTCTCTGACTTCTTTGTGTTGAGAAAATGTTTATGGTGTGTGTGTGTGTGTGTGTGTGTGTGTGTGTGTGTGTGTGTGTGTGTGTGTGTGTGTGTGTGTGTGTGTGTGTGTGTGTGTGTGTGTGTGTGTGTGTGTTCTAACAACGACAGCAACAACACTGCTATAACAACTACTGCTACTATTACTTCTGCAATAATAATGATAATAATAATAATAATAATAATAATAATAATAATAATAATAATAATGTGGTGCTCTTCCATGGGTCAGAAGACAGAATTATTTATGCCACAAAAACAAAGCAATTGCATTAACGTCTCTCTCTCTCTCTCTCTCTCTCTCTCTCTCTCTCTCTCTCTCTCTCTCTCTCTCTCTCTCTCTCTCTCTCTCTCTCTCTCTCTCTCTCTCTCCCTTTTGTCATCGTTACCACTCTCCTCATTTTCCATCTCGTTCCCCCCCTCCTGCTCCTCCTCCTCCTCCTCCTCCTCCTCCTCCTCCTCCTCCTACTCCTCCTCCTCCTCCTCCTCCTCCTACTCCTCCTCCTCCTTCTTCTCCTCCTCCTCCTTCAGATAGTCAGATAAAGCTTAAATGAGCCGTCACACAGAGTTACAATATTCCACTGAACAGGCGAAGGCGGCAGTGGTGGTGGTGGTGGTGGTGGTTGAGAGCTGCTGTTGACTTTTTTTTTGGTGGAGGCGGTGGTGGTTGTGGTAGGAAGAAGCAAAGGAGGAGGAGGAGGAGGAGGAGGAGGAGGAGTAAGGGTACAATAGGAGGAGAAAATAAGTTAATGATAGAGGAATATTGATTAAAAAAGTCTTCCCTCCATTTAATCTCTCTCCCTCCTCCTCCTTCTCCTCCTCCTCCTCTTCCTCCTCTTCCTCCTCCTCCTCCTCAGGTAATTGGCGGGTCTACGAAATCTTTTATCAAGATGACAAGCGGAATGTGCAGGAAGGACTGGAAAAAAACGGGAAAGAGAGAGAGAGAGAGAGAGAGAGAGAGAGAGAGAGAGAGAGAGAGAGAGAGAGAGAGAGAGAGAGAGATAAACTGGTATTACCACTACAACCATGTCCCAGCACTAACGTCTCCTCAATCACCACTGTGTAGGAGGAGGAGGAGGAGGAGGAAGAGGCAGAAGACTAGAACGGGACGAGGAGGACGATGGCTAAGAGGACAAGAAGGATGTGAGTTACTATATAAAAATAATTCTTGTAAATAGTGGTGTGGTGGTGGTGGTGGTGGTGGTGGTGGTGGTGGTGGTGGTGGTGGTGGTGGTGGTGGAAGAGGACGGTGACGAGAAGAAGAAGAAGAAGAAGAAGAAGAAGAAGAAGAAGAAGAAGAAGAAGAAGATTCATGACGTTAATCAGTTTCTTTCGTCCGTCACTTCCATTACAAGACAAGATGAAGAGCCGAGATAGGCGAGCATTAAGCAATACAGATTAAAGAGAAGAGGACGCGTACTCATAAAACAGGAGAGAGATTAGAGTGCAGAAACAATGGTAGTGGCGGTAGTGCTGTCGTGATGCCTTGAGCTGTGGTGTCCTGAGGCGGTGGTGGTGGTGGTGGTTGTTGCAGCAGTGACGCGATAAGATTGGTGTGGCTAAGGGTCAGTGAGTTGAGAAGTGACAGCTTGAATATGACAGCCACTAAGGACTACATGCTCAATATTTGTAACACGTAATCTCGAATACTTTGAACGCACTCTAAGTGAAAGTTATTGCAGCTGTCTAGATCGTTTTTATGACTTTAGATATAGTTTAACGCCGACTATCATCACTATGGAGAAAAAAACACGAACCCGGCAAATAATTTTTTTGTGGCCTTAGAAAAACAATCCTTATGAGAACTCAAAACGTATCAAAACAGCCTTACGTGTGAAGATAACAGTAATAACTTAACGAGGCGACAAAGGCAGAAGCACAAACACACCTGCACCAACAAACAGACAGACAAGCGCGATGTTGTTACCAAGGAGAGATCAGGAGGTTTAGAAGGTCTGGGTATGGTATGATAAGTAGGTTGTTGGCAGCGGTGCTTAGGAATACAAGACACACAGAGAGGAATCTGGGTTAGTCAGGGTACGGTACAGTCTACTCAGAGATGAGGAGGAATGCCTCTACGAAGTGGGAGACGCAGGGAAGACACAAGACAACACGGGTCGAGATACGAGACTGGATGTTAGTTAAAGCTGGGCGGGGAGACACAGGCGGTGAGGTATGGGGCGTTATCATGCATGTAAGGGCAAACACAGACGGAGGGACAGTGGAATGGAGGTTAGCTAGTCAGTGGAAGGAAGACGACTTGAGAACAGGACAGGAGCAGGGCGTGACGCGGTTCTGTTGGAAGGAAGATTAGTAGATTATTGTGTAACTGAAAATCCCCAGCACCTTTTGACCTGCGGATAGACTGGGAACAACAAGTGAAGGAGACAAAGACAGGGGCAGTAAAGGACGCGAAATTTTATCAGGGCAAGGCCAGAAGAATAAAGAATAAGCGGCAGACTGCCCCGCACCTCTTGACCTGAAGATAGACTGGGAACAGCAGCTGAAGGGGAGGCAAGAGTGGCCCAGAACAAGATGAGGCTTTGTCGGTGCAAGGGCATAAGAATAAAGCGTAACTATAGACTGCCCAGCAACTCTTGACCCCTGAATTGCCTGACAACTGAGAAGGAATACGTGGAAAAGTATAGGATAAAATGTTGTCAGCGGAAAAAAAAAAAATAGGAAGATATTGTGTAAATACAGACTCCCAACAATTCTTGACTCACGTACTGACTGAGAACAGCAACTACTTTAAGGAAAGGCATAAGTGAAAGTGAAAAAGAGAACAGGATGGACTTTTGTCGGCGCAAGACGTCACAGAATAACAAAAATTATTCTGTGACAATAAATATCAAAACAAATTACCGATTAGGTACTGACCGTGAACGAGTACTTACAGTAAGACACAATATGTGAGAGTGGGAAAGAAGAGGATAAAGATTTTATCGGCGAAAGACCAGAAAAATCTTTTCTCTATGCATCTTTTGCCACTTCTATAATTATGAGCTCGCTGATTTGACAGCTCTCCTCCACCAGACCTGGTGGTTTACGTATCATCTTCCGAGTTTCTCCCTCTCTCTCTCTCTCTCTCTCTCTCTCTCTCTCTCTCTCTCTCTCTCTCTCTCTCTCTCTCTCTCTCTCCCCGACCTGTTTTCCTGTACAGCTTATGCCGGAGGGAGTGGAGGGTGGGAAGAGAGCCTTCTGCTTTCCTGTCCTTTTCTTCTACTATCACCTTAGTAGTCCTAGGTCAGATCACCTCGTGAGGACTGCAAGGTTTATTGTGGGCTGTTTTTCTATATAACTCTATGTAACTCTCTCTTTCAAGTCTTGCTTTATGCAGCGCACCCACCTCAGCTCTGGTCCGCTCTCGCCCTGTACTAACATCTCCATCAGGACTAGATAAACGCTAAAACAATATAGGAAAACATTGTAAATACATATATTTAACAAACTCTTGACCCACGCATCGACAGAGAACGACTACTACTTAATGGAGGGACTATGTGGAAAAATGAAAAGGAACAAGCGCAAGACTAGAAGATCATTACGCAACCCCACACGCCCTGATCACCTTGACACATGTCCCGGCGTCAGCAGTAGAGGATGTGAGGCAGCGTAGACGTAGAGGAAAGGAATACATGGACGTGGAAGACAGAGAGAGAGAGGGAGAGAGAGGAAAAAAAGGAAAAAAAACACGATGAACCTTTGTCAGCACAAGACTACAAGAATATTACATCACCTCATACGGTCCGGCCCTCTTGACACATGTCCCGGCGCAAGAAACGGAGGATGTGGGTTGTGTGGAGACGCAGAGAGAGAGAGAGAGAGAGAGAGAGGAGGGGCAGGATGGGAGGGA
>NC_087165.1:16323511-16348511 GCF_035594125.1 Scylla paramamosain | reverse complement strand
GCGATTGTTAATGTCACTACACAATTTATCAAAAGTTCACTGTACAGGCAAGACGTGGGTAGACATTGCGGAGTGTGAGGCTGGTGTGGCAGAGTACTGAGGGAGAGGCGTGCTGACCAAGTTAGACACCTGCTCTCTCTCTCTCTCTCTCTCTCTCTCTCTCTCTCTCTCTCTCTCTCTCTCTCTCTCTCTCTCTCACCGAAATACACTGGGGAAAATATCTAAAATCAGCAATAACTGTAATTTGTGTGTTTGGGAGGGGGTAATTTCACGCCTTTGGTGATACACGCATGTGGTAAAAAAAAAAAAAAAAAGTCAAAAAGAGAGCGCTGGAAAATAACACCAACAGTCAAAAAAGAAATCTTCTGGACATCGTAAAATAAGAATACATATAACAAAAATAGAAAACAACAGCAGCAGCAATAGTAGCTGTACTATCAATAAGAGGAGGAGGAGGAGGAGGAGGAGGAGGAGGAGGAGGAAGAGGTGGGGGAGGAGAAAAAGGAGGAGGAGGAGGAGGAAAAGGAGAAGGAAAATAGGAAAGAAAACAAAGGAAGAAAAAGAAAAGATGAAAATGATGGAGGGGAAAGAGGAGAAAGAAATGAAGAAGAAGAAGAAGAAGAAGAAGAAGAAGAAGAAGAAGAAGAAGAAGAAGAAGAAGAAGGAGAAGGAAATACCACCATTAGTAATCACCACCACCATCACCATAATAATAATCATAACCACCACAAGCACCACCACCACCACCACCACCATCACCACCACCATCCAACATTGAAGCAAGCATCAACCACTAACCTACAGTAGCCGACCACGGCCCCCCAACCACACAGTCATTGCGGCGCCAGATGGAGATTCTGTCCACCAACCATAATCAGAGAGTGGGTGAGGGGGGAAGGAGGAAGCAGGGTGGAGAGAGTAAGGAGGGAGGGAGGGAAGGGAAGAAGGGAGGGAAGGGAGGAAGGTAGGGAAGAAGTCATGGGAGAGGGATGGAAGGGGTAGAGAAGAAGAGGCAGCAAGAGAGGGAGGAAAGGATGGAGGATGAGGCAGGGAAGGGAGGAAGGTATCGTAAGTCACTAAAAACACACTTCTCGATTGATTTATACTTCTTGTATCAGCATTCTTCTACTCTTCATGATTTAATTATTGGTAATCTTAAAGGAAAATTTTAAATACTTAAAGAAGAACTATTGTATATAAGTAAAATTTTCTTTCGAATTCTTTGGCGTGGGGCGTAGATAATAACCATATTTTACTTTTAAAAGAAAGCAAGACACTACAAAAAAAAAAAAAAAAAACAGTTTTTCGATTGGTATATACTTTTTAGACCAATATTCTTCTTTTACTTTTCATGTTTAAAGACGAACCATTTTAAGTATGTAAAATGTCGTTTTGAATTCTTAGGAGTGGTGCTTAGATAATAACCATATTCCACTTTCCAAAGAAATTACAATAGGGAAGGAGAGTCATGGGGAGGGAAGGAAGGGAGTTAAGAGAGTGAGAAGAAAGATGGAAATGGGAAAGGGAAGGAGGAGGAGGCAGGAAAGGGAGGGAGGTAAGGAAGGAGTCATAGGAGAGGGGGGGAAAGAGGGAGAGGAAGGGAGGGAAGGAGGGAGGAAGGGAGGGAGGGAAATGACAAGTGCAAAATTCCCACCCCACTGACCTTAATTTTCTCCCCCCCCTATCTTTCCTCCCCTCTCCCTCCTCTCTTCCTCCTCCTGCTCCTCCTCCTCCACCACCTGCTCCTCCTTTTCCTCCTCCAACCACTCATAGTCTTTTTCTTGTCATGGTGCGTGTGAAGAGGTGCACACACACACACACACACACACACACACACACACCAGTCAACAGATGATAAGCAGATCAGTATAGTCTACTTTCCTTTTAACAAAACAATCTCGAAATGGAATAAAAAAAAAAAAGTAAGCAGGAGAACAGTAGTAGAAATATGGTACAAATATGACAATGAGTTGAAAGAAAGAGAAGAAACATTACACAAAGATAAAAACAGAAAGAGAGAGAGAGAGAGAGAGAGAGAGAGAGAGAGAGAGAGAGAGAGAGAGAGAGAGAGAGAGAGAGAGAGAGAGAGATACTATGCTGCTAAGTCTTTCCAATTATTCAAGTTATTCATTTCATTTTTCTATTCATCTTAATTTCAGTTTCGAATAATTTCAGCCACTTTGTATCATTTCACTTTCACATCGGTCGCTTCACTATTCCCACTTCAACATTAATTAAAATCATTCACTTCACATCCAATTAAATTCTATCCAATTAAAAATATCGTGAATTCTTTCCCGGACTCGTTTCCTTTATTCTACTTTTATTATTTTATAATTCAACACATTTCCATGTTATAGTAGATGCGTCTGGTTATGTTGCTTGATTATCAGTATCTTACAAAAGTATTTACCTCTCTAAGCATAAATATGGTTACTAAGATATTCTTCTATAGTTCTTATAGTTCACCATTCATTATAACACGTTGCTATCTGCTGTAGTTATTTTAGTATTAACTTATTGATTACTAAAGGTGAATATTAACTGTTTCACTGCTGCATTTTTTTTTTATTAACTACCCACAACTTTTTGCTTTTTATTTTTTTTTTTTATATTTTGTATTGTATTATAGTACCTTAAATATTTCCGTAGCCAAGAAAAGAGGAAGTTCATTCACCTTATTTCTAATGGTGTGTCCATGTAAACAATTCACTACAGTACTCTCAATGTTGACAAAGGGCGACTAAACCAGCGAAACGGTTAACAGTGGATCTGGCGGAGGTTCTTCGGCGTCTTAAGAGGCATAACAAGTGTGGTGTGGACTGAATCTTTAGGGATGGCAAGACAAGAAGAAGACGAGAAGTAAGAGGTTCAAGCTTGTCTACGTTAAATATGAAAAGGAGAAAGGAATAAACAGGACAGAGTGGAAGTTAAGTGAAATACACGCAGGACTGTAATCAGGTAATCAGTGCAAAGCCAATTCTTGCATTAATAAGAGAGACAGAATATGATCCGTATTCTTAAACATTGTGGTCTCCCTTAACTACGTATTTCTAAGCCCATGAAGAAGATTAGTCGGATTCTCATGGTGTTTTCTCTCCCTGATGATCCATAATCCTCGCTGAACTATCACCAGAATCATGAAAATTATCTTAAAAAGCACAATTTCTCCTAAAGCCTCTTACAACATACCGACCTGAGGGTGAGATCAAGTAAAAATCACCGCTACACTATTTTTCACCTTGTATATTTCACCACCATGTTATTTCTTCCCTACGTGCATGAGTGTTTGTCTCCCTCTCTCAATTATCACGTTACTCAAGGCAGTCTTATCGCCGCCACAACCTCACCACCGGGAACGCATCACTCTCCACCGCCGCCACCACCACCACTACCACCACCACCAATGCGCCGTCTATTCATTACCCATTGATTTATTGCTTGCCGGCACCGCTTGCATCAGAGAGAGAGAGAGAGAGAGAGAGAGAGAGAGAGAGAGAGAGAGAGAGAGAGAGAGAGAGAGAGAGAATGCGTTTTCTTTCTTTCTGCAACATTACTAGCAGCTTGATATAAAAAAAATACTGACCTTAGTAGTTATAGTAGTAGTAGTAGTAGTAGTAGTAGTAGTAGTAGTAGTAGTAGTAGTAGTAGTAGTAGTAACAGCAGCAAGAGTAGTAATAGCAGCTGTAGTAGTAATAGCAGTAGCAACAGCAGCAGGAGCAACAGTAGTAGTAGTATCAGTAGTAGTAGTAGTAGTAGTAGTAGTAGTAGTAGTAGTAGTAGTAGTAGTAGGAGGAGGAGGAGGAGGAGGAGGAGGAGGAGGAGGAGGAGGAGGAGGAGGAGGAATATACAAACGAATCTACAAAAGGAACACCAAACAGCAACAGACTGAGATCCTTACCAAGCAGTTTGGATAACTATTCTATACTAACTACTACAGTGGAAGAGACAAGACAGTACTCGTATGTCAGGAGGCTCCACCCCAGCTACCCATCCCTCCAACTGAAACTAGCCGGAAATAGGAGGAGGAGGAGGAGGAATAACAACAACCGCAAAAAAAAAAAAAGGGGGTAAATAAATAGGTTCCAACAACATCAACACAAAGGGAAGGAAGAATGGAAGGAAGAATGGAAGAAAGGAAGGAAGGAAGGAAAGTGTGGGAAGCGTAAAAATAGAAACAATGGTTGAAAAGAAAAAAAAAGAACACAAAACTGGACTAAAAATGAGATAAAAAAAAAAGATGACAATAAGACAATGCAAGCCTGACGTCTGATTCCTCCTTCTGGGACAATGTGTGACAGGAGGAGGAAGAGGAGGAGGAGGAGGAGGAGGAGGAGGAGGAGGAGGAGGAGAAAAAAGTAAAGGAAGCGAGAAATCTTCCACAACTCCTCTCTCTCTCTCTCTCTTTCTCTCTCTCTCTCTCTCTCTCTCTCTCTCTCTCTCTCTCTCTCTCTCTCTCTCACACAGCTTCCTCCCTCACTTTTCTCGCTCCATCCGTCCCTTCCTCCCTCGATTTCTCCCTTCCTTCCTCCCTTCCATTTCGGCAATTACTTTTCCATCCTTCCTCTAACCATTACTGTCTCCCCCCTTTCCTCTTCCTCCCCCATCTTTTTCTCCCTCCTCTCCTCTTCCTCCCTGCCTTTCTCCCTCCCTCTCCCTCCCCCCCCTCCTCTTACTCGCTACTGACCGTGGGAACAGAAATTACTGAACAGGTTACGCCAAGCTAGCTCCTCCTCCTCCTCCTCCTCCTCCTCCTTCTCCTCCTCCTCCTCCTCCTCCTCCTCTTCCTACTCCTCTTCCTCTAGCTTAACGTCCCCATCTTTCCTTCTCCTACAGGTTCTTTCCTTGACCTTCGCCTCACACTGCCTCATGCCCTTCAATTAGTTGTCTTGACTTCTTACATACACCCGTCCCTCCTCCTCCTACTCCTCCTCCTCCTCTTCTTCCTCTTCCTACTGCGACTCTGTCCTTTTACTGTTCTACCTTTTCTCTTTGTATCTCTTTTCTTCCTTTTTAATAAACCTCTCCCTAATTTTTCGTTTTCCTTTCTTCAGATTTCAAAGAAAAAAGAGATGGAAGGAGGAGGAAGAGACGGAGGAGGAGGAGGAGAAGAAGGAGGAAGAAAAAAAAAAAACAGTTTTATGCAGAAACTCGAATATCGTGGAAAAATACCCCGGAAAATCTCTCATCTGAGTAATGGTAAAGATAAACCTCGCGGCGTGACTGACGAGGCGCGCTCCATAATCACGTGAAAAGAGTGAAAGAGAGTCGAGCAGAAATTCAGAGCATCGAGGGAAGACGACGACGATCTGAAGGAGAAATGTGTAAAGCTAGGAAAAGGAGGAAAAAAAGCTCGAAAGGCAAAGAATGAAGATGAACCAAGATGAATCAAAGTATAGTACGTTATCCAAGAAGAGAAATTAGACGATATTATTGTTGATTAAGTCTTAGTTAAGCGTTGGTTGTTAAAAGTTGTTGGTTGAGTTTGAACCTAGAAAAAAAATGTTGGAGTTTGAGAAAATAAGCCAAAATACGCAAGAGAAGAAAAAATTGTACGAAAAAGAATTTATTTTAGATTGTTGCTAGTCTAGTAAGATGTTGTTAATTAAATGATGTTTGTTCATGCAAATGTGTTAATCTAATGAAATGAAGGAAACTGTATCGGAGTGCAAAAAAATAAATGTAATCAAAAATACATAGAAAAAGGAAATTTCATGCGGGACAAAATTACCAAAGTGTTGTTGAGTAAATGTTGCTCAGGAGTTGAATGATAAATGAGAATCTGTTGGTTAATGAAATGCGGGAAACGAATTTCAAAATTTAAAGAAAAAAATTAAAATTGAAGGAATAAAAAGGTTCCCACGAGTCAATGATCCCAGACTGTTGTTAGTTAAATATAACCAATAGAATAAAAAAAAAAAAAAAGTAATGTAAAGCTGCAACTATGTAAAGTCAGTGAGAGAATGTTCAAATAAGAAAAGTAAATAAACGAATAAATAAGAAAAAAAAATATTCCCGGAAGAAGAACTATCTGAAATTACTATTGTTCGTTAAATATAGTGAAAAATAACAGCCAAACTACAATACAAAGCTGAAAGGAACCCTCGAAAAGCGAAGAAAATGGAACCAGAAATACAGGTACAAGAAAAAAAATATTCCCACGAGAAAAGATGATTCACGACTCCTGCCGTCGGTTAAACATGATGCAAAAAGAAATATTATTGAAGGGGTATGTAAGTAAATGTTGGTTTTGTTATGTGAGTGAGAAGAGAGACTTGATGAATTAATGACGTTTTTACCTTCAGGTCTGAACAGAGAATAGACAACATAAATATTACGTAAAAAAAGACAATATGTATATTAGGCAAAGAGAAACATTAACTTCCAAAATAACTACGTAATAGCCTTTGTTATTTAATTAAAAAGAGACGTGATGAATCATTTTTTTTTTCAATCCTGCAAAACAAAAGCCAAAACAAAACGGGTTAGAGAAAAGAAAAATCAAATGAATGAAAATAAATAAACAAATAAAAGCGAAGCATCCTCAAGTTGAAAAATAGTCATAACCACGATAGCAACCTAATAAATAATGGAAACATCTTGAAATCTCCGCCAGAGTAAATTCATTGATTCCCCGATAGCTTTTAACCCTCAGTAATAATGCATCGCTGCCTTCTCCTGAGTATCCCCGTCCCGGTATTGTCCAGCGCGGGTGTTTGCTTAAGTTCGGTTGGGTGCTCGGTGGCTGGAACACGGCCAATGTTAACTCCATGCATCGTTAGCGAGGATTATAAAATGAAACGGTTACCGATCAATTACTTCAGCTTCAACATTTCATTAAACTGTGGAAGACGTGCAATTACTACTGCTGATGCTCCTTCTGGTGATGGTAGTGGAGGTGCTGCTGTTGCTATTACAACAACAACTACTACTACTACTACTACTACTACTATTACTACTACTACTTCTTTTACTGCTATCACTACTACTACTACTACTACTACTACTACTGATTGATCATCACTCCTCTGCCGCCAGTGGTCCCTTTCAAAACTATATCATCATCATATCATTATTTAAACAAACCTGCACCACACCATTTCATTAAACTTGAGGAGACGGCGGGGCATTCACAGAGTAAAAGGCTCGGAAAACGTGCCTTGACTTAATTGCAAAGGGAGAAAAATAAATGCACGTCAGCTTAAGCAGGAGTGACAGTAACCGATCGTGCTTGAGTCACAGAGTGGAGTCCTTTCAAGATACTCGCGCCAAGTGGGATGTTCCAATACTGTTCAGTGTAATTGCATAGGACGTTCCACAAGCCCTTCGATAACATTAACCACACACGGGGCAGCATCAAAGTTGTGTTCTCGTGCGGCGGATGATTCATGAGTGTAGATAAGCGAGCGAGGTCTAAACTGAAAACACGGCCTTGTACTCATAATCAGGAACAGTAGGAGCAGCGTGCCTCAACGTGGTATGTTTGAGACTTCACGTTTATCGCAACATTCGTAGACCATTTAGAGAATGATCCCTCAAACTCAACACGCTGCATTAGTCGGCGATACAAAGTTAGGTGGTAGAGTTATCAGGGGTTAGACTGCATTGGAAGAGACAGAAGTGTTGAAACTAATTAATTGATTAGGGAGACGGATGGCAGCATCAGAAAGTTGCCTTATATACGTTCGTAGCGATACCAGAGAACGGAGAGTGTGTCAGGGAACATATATGGGAGGAGACAGCATTAAAAAGAAATAACAATGATTACACACTTTCGATGAATATCTCATTAGTGTAAAAATATAATCGCGAGAAAACTATGTAAACATGGAAAGCAATGACACCAATAGCTATGATCAGAAGTATGTTAGAATATAGAAAGAGAACTCGTCGAGTGATTATCAGGAAAATGAATATTTAAAAAATCCTTCAAACACAGACAGTTTCCCTAATAGCGATGTCACATAGTCAAGTGAATTTTTATAACTAAAAATCTGATAAAAATTAATATATACATTAAGGGGTCCACTAAGATGTGATGCGTAGGCAGTGACCATATACTGATTACCATACCTTACCTTATCGAAGTGCTAGTTATGTGACGTTACCGATCATGGAACGCCAATCATTTCTCCTATCTGACCAAGTCCACGGTGTTCCACCTTAAGTTTAAACTTTCCAACAAGGTCTGCATGTTTATCTTTCTTTTGCCTTCCTCCTGCTTTTCTTCCATCAATGTTCCCCATCAAGCTATCCCTTTCCATTCCTCCAGCTCTCAGGATGTTTCCCAGAAACTGTAACTGCCTCCTCTTTATACTTCTTATCAAGTCTCTCTCCACTCCTGCACGTCGCAGCACTTCCTCATTAGTTACTCTTGCTGTCCATGGAATCCTTTGCATTCTTCTTAGGAACCACATCTCCATTTTTCTTTTTTCTTAACAGTTCATGTTTCACAACCATATAACAAAACTGAACAGACATAGCATTTCAATAGTCTAATTTTTAAATCCATCTTTATGTCAAAATTTGCAATCAAAGTTCTTATATTCATAAAAGCAGTTTATTGCAAAAAACTGTTCTTTTCTTTATTTCCTTTTCATAATCTGCCTCCTCTGACACAATACTTCCAGATATTTAAATTCTCCAACTTGTTTAATCTGCCTTCCGTCAATATATTCGTATTCTCAGTCTTTGTCTTCTCTTTGTTATTCCCAAAACCTTTGTCTTGGGAACAACGAAGATGATGATACTCACGCATTTTCTATAGAATGACATAATGTTTGTAAAAAGGCAAGTTTCATCTTTTTTTTCGGTTTTATTAATTCATTTATCTCATTTTACCTTTTCCTCTTTTAGGTACACCGGATGCAGCAATTTATCTCCGCGGCATCAGTGAGCCTCGCCTTGGCCAAACAATTCATTCCCGGGGGGCATTGTATTACAGTAAAGGCCAAATAATGAGGCGTGTGCATGAGTAAAATGAAGCGTTAAATTAATCCGAATACTGTATCACTTTACTTATCATTATGAGGAATTAGTTAGTATCACCAGATGAACTATACGCCCTCACCCACCCCCCCCCTCTCTCTCTCTCTCTCTCTCTCTCTCTCTCTCTCTCTCTCTCTCTCTCTCTCTCTCTCTCTCTCTCTCTCTCTCTCTCTCTCTGGTCAAGAGGATTTAGTTAAACCAGCGGCATTGTTCAACACGGGTGCTTCAATCAGTCCAGCCATGAGTCCAGCCAATAGTCACATTCAAAGCGCCACCACACGATGATCCGAACCTCATCAATGGTATTCCTGAAATGTTTTGTTGTACGCACAGCAATGAAGGGCATCGCTTTACATGGCGCGACCCTGAGCCACCAGAGTGCACCATTAATTTGATATAATAACTATGGCACGGAAATATAGCTCTCTACTTGTTAATACATTTATTATCATTATTATATCCATAGTCCTGCGGGATTTTTTTTTTTCTAGTTTACAGTTTACATAAATAGATAAATATATATTCAACAACGAGAACAGAAGGCAAAGGAAGGAGGAGAAGGAGAAAAAGGAGGTGGAAGGAGAATAAGAGGAAGGTTTCGCCACACTAAGAGGCCATAAACCCCTTCACGCCCTCACCTGTCCGACCTGTTACACCTGTCCTTGGCGAGGAGGAAGTGGGGGAGGAGGAGGAGGAGGAGGAGGAAGAATGAACGGATACGTCATGATTAATTTTCGTCACCTAAAGCCACCACGACATTTCTCTCTCTCTCTCTCTCTCTCTCTCTCTCTCTCTCTCTCTCTCTCTCTCTCTCTCTCTCTCTCTCTCTCTCTCTCACACACACACACACACAGTCTTTTTTTCTCAATGGGTCTGTCCAGAAGTTATTAAGCTACTTTGGATATATATATATATATATATATATATATATATATATATATATATATATATATATATATATATATATATATATATATATATATATATATATATATATATTAATAAGCCTGTCAGTCCATAGTTTACATGACGGTTTATACCTCTCTTTAAACTGTCTTTTGTTGTCGTTATTGTTGTTGTTGTTGTTGTTGTTGTGAAAGAGATAAGAACATACGAACGTAATGGAAGCTGCAAGGATCCAGCAGGGCTTTACGCGGTAGTCCCTGCATACAGCATACCCGCAGATATCCACCCTCATCCCTATCCTCACAATTATCTAAAGTTTAAAATGTTCCCGTTGACTCGACACCAGGAACCTGATTACCCAGTTTATTCCAGACATCTACCATTATGAGAACAAATTTCTTAGTATCATTTTTATTCATCTAACTTAATCAAGCTTGAACTCGTTACTTCTAGTCATCTCATCATTACCAGCTTTGGGGATTTTGTTTGTATCATCCTTGTTATAATCCTTATGCCACTTAAATACCATTCTCTCTCTCTCTCTCTCTCTCTCTCTCTCTCTCTCTCTCTCTCTCTCTCTCTCTCTCTCTCTCTCTCTCTCAAGAAAGTGCTTGAGGCCCGTTAGCTCCCCGTGCTGATAACGCGGAGGTCGTGGGTTCGACCCCCATGCGGGCCACACCTAAATACTTTTCTATATCTCAATAAATATTGATACCTAACTGCACTGGCAGATACGCCACGCCTTGTGTTATGATCTGGGCACGGACTACAATGATTTCGACTCAATAACAATAATACTGATGATAATGATGACGGTGATGATGATACAGCTCGATTAAAGAAACTATTTCCAGCCCTTTCTAAAAATATAATTCCTTTACATGTACGTCTATTTAATATCCAACTTTAGAAATTTAGCATTTTGCTACTTCAACCAAAATTACTAGTGTGTATATTAGGAACAACCGAGTTATGATGAATTATATTTTACTCATGATCAACAGCTCTCTCTCTCTCTCTCTCTCTCTCTCTCTCTCCTCTCTCTCTCTCTCTCTCTCTCTCTCCTCTCTCTCTCTCTCTCTCCTCTCTCTCTCTCTCGAAGCACCACTTAATATGCCAGTGATATACAGTAAGGAGCGCCACCTGTGAGCTCTCTCTCTCTCTCTCTCTCTCTCTCTCTCTCTCATCTCTCTCTCTCTCTCTCTCTCTCTCTCTCTCTCTCCTCTCTCTCTCTCTCTCTCAACATCCCTGAGGTCATTACAGTAACAAATGTTCTTCATCAACTCTCTCTCTCTTTCCGCTCCGAAGCGACGATGACAAAGAAAAAAAAAAGGTAATTTACAAGAGGCAAAAATTATGTCTTCTTTATAAGCTGTGTGGTGACAACGGAAAGAGAGAGAGAGAGAGAGAGAGAGAGAGAGAGAGAGAGAGAGAGAGAGAGAGAGGAGAGAGAGAGAGAGAGAGAGAGAGAGAGAGAGAGAGATTGTGTGTATTAGTAAAATTTGTCAGTTTTCCTTTAGTATAATGTAATATTAACACAACTGTAACATTGTCAAGATTATTATTATTATTGATCATTATTTTTGTTATGGTTAGCAATAGTAGTAGTAGTAGTAGTAGTAGTAGTAGTAGTAGTAGTAGTAGTAGTAGTAGTAGTCAGCAGTAGTAGTAGTAGTAGTACTAGTAGTACCAGTAGTAGTAGTAGCAGCTATAGAGCTCGTCTATTTAAATAAAGTTAAACAAAATGGTAGTTACTTACCTATTCAATTACAATTTCTTTTTCTCATTATTAATAGCAAGCAATCTTTATTAGTTACTGTGTACATTAGATTAGTCAACTCTCTCTCTCTCTCTCTCTCTCTCTCTCTCTCTCTCTCTCCTCATCTTCTCTCCTCTCTCTCTCTCTCTTCTCTCTCTCTCTCTCTCTCTCTCTGCACCGTATCGTAAATTAGCCCTTATCTCCGGCGTCGATAAAGGTAAAAGCGCGCCCCTCTATCGCTCCCTTCCCTCATTGGCTAAAAGAGAACCCGTTGGGCGACACTTCCACCAATCACGCGTCTCCTTTGACGTCCCCGTTTTCTTTTGGATGAGGCACCAAATTAGGGAGGCGCAGGGGGAAGAGAAAATAAGTGAGCGCTTCTGTAAACTGTAAATTAATAAAGGAAAGGGTAATGATGCAAATTTTGAAACAAGTAAGAAGATTATGAATATAACAAATTGTAATGGTGATAGTAATGAAGCGTTATGCGTGAAGGAAGCCAGACAAGAGCACAAAGAAGTGGAAAAGAAGAAGAACAATAATAATAATAATAATAATAATAATAATAATAATAATAATAATAATAATAATAATAATAAGGTTGCTAAGTTGCCGGTGAAAAGAATGTAGTGTTTAAAAAAAAAAAAAGGCAGAGGAAAAGTGAGATTAAGATATCTGAAAAAGAAAGCAAATTGAAAATAAAAATATAAAGAATGTAACGAATGAAATGGATGAAGATTAAGAGTGTAAATATACAGAAAAATAATGATGCGAACTTGTAACGCGTTGTATGTGATAAAAATAACGTAAAAATAGCAGACCATCATAATAAATGCAAGCAGTAACAGAGTGAAACTACGAAAAAAAAAAAATCTAAGAAATCGAATATTAACTCTATAAATGAAGAAAAAAGTAAAAAAAAAAAAATATATTAACCAAACATATAACGCGTGAAAACTATTACAAATTAAGAGTTTGGATGGCAGAGTGGTTAGTCAGCAGAGGAGAGCAAGAGGGAGGACCGAGAGCACCGGGCTGGAGCAAGACCTGGAGTGAGAGAACTGGAAAGGTGTGACACGGGGGAGCGGGTTCAAGACGAGATGAGCGGGGAGAAAGTTGGCAGAGAAGTACCAGGAGAGTGTGCTTCATTAGACCGACAATTGTTGCTGCTGGTAATAGTAGTGATGGTGGTGGCAGTGTTGGTAGTGGTGGCGGATGAGGAGGAAGAGGAAGAGGTGGACATGAGAAGAAAACGTAAGAGAGAATGAAGAAATGATAAGAATAAAAATAAGAAGTTGAAGAAGGAACTGGGATGGAAAGAAAAAAGATGAAAATAGGAAAATTCTTACAACTTAGTGTATATGATGAAAGTGGAAGAGAACAGCGAGTGACAAGTGACAAGGAGGAGGAAGGATTAGGACGAGGATAAGGACGACGGAGGGGAGAACAAGGTGGACGAGGAGGACGAGGATAATGAGAACAAGGAGGAAGGGAACAAGGATGAGAGCAAAGGGGATGAGAACCAAGAAAGACGAGTCTTCAGACGAGGACAAGAAGGAAGACGAAGAGGAAAATGACGAGGAGGGCAAGAATGTGGACAAGAAGGACGAGGACGAGAACTAAGAAGAGAAAAACGAAGACGAGGATGAGGACGAGGACAAAAAAAGACGAGAACTAAGAAGAGAAAAAAGCAGACGAGGATGAGAACGAGGACAAAAAAAAAGACGAAATGGAGGAGGAAAAGCAAGGTAACAAAAAAAAAAACAATGATGATATCGCAGCAACACAAACTAACATCAATCAACAATAATCAATTCATACTATTTTTAACACAAGAAAGAATAAACAACAACAAAAATTAAACTAGTCGTACAGGAGAGATTTACGAGTATGTTAGGTGACTCCAGTTTGCAGATGAAAAATAAATACATATATCGTTCAGTAAACAAGTCCATCATTAATGAGCGCGCTAGACGGGATGCAAACTAATCATATTGGCAGACTGTAAATAATAATGTAAGAGATCGAGTCCGAATATCATATCTTAATCTAAAGTGTTGTAAGGCCGGGGAGGCAAGCCAGGAGAGGAAAGGCAAAAGAAAGGTAGTGCTGGTGGTTGGTGGTGGGGTGGTGGAGGTGGTGGTAGTAGTGGTAGTAGTAGTAGTAGTAGTAGTAGTAATAGTAGTAGTAGTAGTAGTAGTAGTAGTAGTAGGAGGAGGAGGAGGAGGAGGAGGAGGAGGAGGAGGAGGAGGAGGAGGAGGAGGGAGGAGGAGGAGGAGGAGGAGGAAGCAACAGCAGCAGCAGCAGCAGCATTCGTAGTAACAACAATAATGATGATAAATGGTGATGACTAATAATAATAACAATAACAACAACAATAATAATAATAATAATAATAATAATAATAATAATAATAATAATAATAATAATAATAATTTCCTTACAGTCAGTAGCAGCAGCAGCAGCAGGAGGAGGAGGAGGAGGAGGAGGAGGAGGGAGGAGGAGGAGAAGCCAGACATGTCCCGATGGCCAGATAAAACAAGTGGCGTCCCCGAACACTCCCTAAGGCAAGACTGGCCACACTGTGTACGCCCGTCCCCGCCGCCACCACCGCCGCCACCAATCACGGCACACCACCACTACTGCTGCAGATGTGAGGGCGCCTGCTGCTGCTGCTACTGCTGTTATGATGTACATTTGCTGATACTATATTTACTATTAATACTTAACACTTGGTGCTACGGATTTTGCTGGTTGTGTGGTGATGATCTTCTTGCTGCTGCTACTAACTACTACTACAACTACTACAACTACTACTACTACTACTAATAATAATAATAATAATAATAATAATAATAATAATAACAATAATAATGCCCACTGCTATTAGTCCATCTACCGCCAGTACTATCATCATCAGTGCTGCTGCTGCTACTACTACTACTACTAATACTACTACTACTACTACTACTAACCATACTGCTGGCACTGCCATTACTGCTTTTATTATTGCAACAATTGCCTCTGCTGTTACTGCCGCTGATGCTGCTATCAATAATAATATGTTATAAAAGAAGCCGCTTCTGTCTTCCCGCCGTGTGTGTGGTGTGTGTGTGTGTGTGTGTGTGTGTGTGTGTGTGTGTGTGTGTGTGTGTGTGTTTGTGTATGTGAGTAGCTGCTCCCTCCTTTGACACTGAGCTTGGGTCCATCACCGCCATAATGTTAGTTCTTCTTCTATAATTAAACAACTCACACTTATTATACCCCACAGACAAGAAGACGAGGTGCGCTCTCTGAACTGCGATTAAAAACTGACGTGATGGATTAATTACTGGAATCACAGCGGCGTCGCAAGAAGTAAAGAGAGAAAATATACAGTAATCTTAAGCGTTTATTGTGAGATTCCTCGTACTGGATTGCAATGGATTTCACTCTTCTCTCTCTCGCATCCTGGTTCATGGTGAGGATTTGATTTCCTGGGAATGTGTGCGTGAGAGAGAGAGAGAGGAGAGAGAGAGAGAGAGAGAGGAGAGAGAGAGAGAGAGGAGAGAGAGAGAGAGAGAGAGAGAGAGAGGCGGGCAGACACATACACACAGGAGAGAAATATTTGGTTTGGGTATTCAAGGTCTTATTTTTTTTTGCCTTTAAGGGTTTCCGTTCAGTGTATGCTAACTTCTACTGCTGCTTTCTAGTACTGTTACTTACTACTTAGCACTTCTACAGTAACAACTATTACTATCTTACTTGGTACAACTTTTCCTGTTATTCGTACCTCTGACATCAACAACAACTATTACTCTTACTGCTACTCCTACTACTATTTCTACTACAACTACTACTACTGCTACTTCCCCTATAGCTGTTTCCTCACACCACCACCACCACCACCACCCACCGTAGCTTCTTATAAATACTACAAACCCTACTTTCCCAGTACTCGCTCGCTTCCCTGCACATGTGTACCCAAGCAGGCAACTACAACAGCGTCAAAACCCACCCTCCACCTTCCCACCACCACCATCACCGCCGCCGCCGACGCCACAGCCACTGCCGCTCATACTAATTCGCCGCCACCACCACCACCACCACCACCGCCACTGCCATTACCACCACCGCCACTGTCAACCTATGTATAGAATACTTTTCGTTCGTTCACTCAACTCTCTTTTACCTACCTACTCAGTATTGCACACACACACACACATGCACTCTCTCTCTCTCTCTCTCTCTCTCTCTCTCTCTCTCTCTCTTCTCTCTCTTCTCTCTCTCTCTCTCTCTTCCCTCTCTCTCTCTCTCTCTCTCTCTCTCTCTCTCTCAGAAATACTGTGACAATGTGGCGAACTTTCTCTTGTAGTTGGCTTTTGGTAACAACAACAACAACAACAACAACATCACCACCACCACTACCACCAACAACAACAACAACAACAACAACAACAATAACAACAAAAATAATGATAATAATAATTCACACACTCCTCGTCTACAGCAGCTCTCTCTCTCTCTCTTCTCTCTCTCTCTTCTCTCTCTCTCTCTCTCTTCTCCTCTCTCTCTCTCTCTCTTCCTCTCTCTCTCATCGTCTCATCTCTCGTCTCTCTCTCTCTCTCTCCCCACTCCCTTCCCACCCCTTCCCCAACACACGTATACAATAAATAAGTGTTATCAATACGAGAAATCCATGTCCATTCACCTTAAACACTTCGGTTTTTTTATCTCGCATTTTTTGTGATCGTTAGCGAGACACCGTAAATCAGGCTTATCAACGTGTCATAGGCTGGAGAGAGAGAGAGAGAGAGAGAGAGAGAGAGAGAGAGAGAGAGAGAGAGAGAGAGAGAGAGAGAGAGAGAGAGAGAGAGAGAGAGAGGTAAACGGTTCTGGCCAAGATGCTATTTTTATCTGTAGTGTCACGCTAGGAATGCCACGCCAGATTATCTATAGGTAGAATATACTGATAAGTGTTCATCATTCTGTCATCACTCACCGCCTCTGCCAGTCATCACACACACTCCTCACTGCCTCAACCTTTCACCATAATTATTATCGCCATTATTTACTAAAACTATCTCTACTTATTTCTCTCATCTGCCTATTGAGTTCATACTACCTCAGCAAAACTTGTAAATTAAATTGAACTAACCTAACCTAACTCCAGTCTTCTTCTTGTCTCTCTCGCTGTCTATCTACTGCATGCCACACCAACAAAACTTCTAAGCTAACTGTAATCTAATCTAACCTAATCTTCTAAATTAATCTCTCCATCTAGTTCTTTATCTAGCCTGATTCTCTTTCTTTATCATTCCTATATTGTCATTCTTGCCTCATCGTCTCTAACTTTCTCATTTCACTGGCAGGTGAAAACTTTCACTCTCCACAACTCACACCATCCTTTCATCCGATACTACTGACATCTTCACCTTTTGTGTCCTCACAGTATCTTCTACCGCTTCACTGTCCCTATTTCTTTCACTTTTTTTATCAGGTCCTACCCTCATCTATCTCAGCATCATCATTATCATCATCATCATCATCTTCACCATCACCATTGGTCACTATGGTTCCACTGTGCACTTTGATATAATTAAAAGTGCTAAATTAGAGTGTTTTAAATTTATCTTCTTCTTCCTCTTCCAGGCTTTCTTCCCGCAGTAGCACACACCTAGACACGCACAGCACACCTTCAATACCATCACTCACCACACACTATCAATAGCATCACTCTCTCAGACTCACCTCCAGAAATGCGCCTCAAAGCCAGGGCAGCCGTCCCCGCAGCGTACACAGCGGCGGTGCACGGTGTCCTCCATCGCAGAGGCTTGATCTTGCTGTGGAGTGGAGAGAAAAGGGAAGGTTATGGTATGTGATATGCTAAGGAGTAGCAGTGTTAAATTAAATGCTTACTTCTCTCATCAAGTCTATTTTCAAATTCCCACGATGATTTTACTGGATTTTCTTGGGTGTTTTCTGTTGATGTTGCAGAATCGCTGTTACACTTTTTGGAGTCGTGAAAACACCCTTGAAAACCTTAATAATTTTCATTACAGGCTGCTGAATATGAAAGAGAAGACGAGGAAGTTTTAAGAATATGGTCACATACATGTCAGTGTCCCTGAGCCTTCAATTGCTTGCTTGGATGTACGAAAACGAGTGAGGCAGAGGCGCACAACCTTGCCACATGCCGCCACTGTCACCATCAATCATTCAAATTTTTGTGCCTCGGGATCTTAAGACTTCATTTTTAACACTGTTCGTTAAAAGGACTGAAGAGATTCAACAATCCAACAGTCTTATTAAATACAAAACAAACAGAATAAAATTGTGTTACGTAAGATGGTCTGGCAACTCTTACTTCCCGACCCAGAGGCGACACCACTAGCCAGGTTAACAGACGCGAAGCTCACCAGCAATTCTTTCACTGCACACTAATAATACACGTCCGTATGCACTCATTACCAGCCCAACATACTTACCGGGTCACTGGAAACAAGCTTCACTTAGGAATTTGATGGCCCTGTTTCACCTTGACCACAAATAAAATGTTCGAGAAGACGTCCTAGAGATACGACCCACGTAGTCAGTCGGGCAGCAGCATCGATTCTACTGACGATTGATCACTGACTCGCATCTCTTCGGTACAGTTTCGAAACCGTTCGGTACTAGAAAACAAAACAGTATTGAGCTGATAGACCGTATTTGGGGTTATAATAAGAATTGTTAGCGAATACAGGGCAATGCAAACAAATAGCAATATACCTTGAAATGCTTACTGGGCTATTTGTATCACTATCCTACACAAACTATTAGTAGAAGAGGCAAGATAGCAAAGTGAAAGTGAGGAGGAGGAAGAGGAGGAAATAGAAGAGACCCTATAAAGGAAAAAAAAAGGAAATAGAGTAATAGAAAGAAAAAAGAGAAAGAAAGATATAACTACGAAGAAGGAAAAAAAGAGAAATACGATCACATATGAATAAATATTAAAAACACGTAAGCATTATAACACTGAGGAAGTTGAGCAGACAGTCACTACCACCACCCCTGCCACGCTCCCGCCACTCACCTGTCCATAATAAAACCCACTGTAATTGTGTCTCGAGTCAGCGGGGCCAGAATTACTTTATCATCTGTACACTTGCTTATACCGAAGCCGCTTAGCCTCACTCAGGTATTTTTATCACCAAGCCGACAACACACAGTCGCATACAGCTTTATTTTACTACTAATTAACCAAGAGAGAAAACTTACGTTGATGAAATTACTTATCTTTATCTACACCTGCCTATACCAAAGCTTTCTAACTTCACTCAGGCATTTGAATCACCAAGCCAGCAACATGCAAGCACATACAGCTTTATCTTTATTACTAACTGACTATGTGAGAGGAAAAATTACGTTGTTGAGATTACTTTTTATCATTTGTAACTACACCTGTCTATACTAAAGCTTTAACTTCACTCAGGCATTTGTGTCACCAAGCCAACAATACGCATACAGATACAACTTTACTTTTTCTTTTTTTATTAACTAGTCATGAAGGAGAAAAATTACGTTGTTGAGATTACCTTATCATTTACAGCTACACCTGTCTATAACAAGCCTCTAACTTCACTCAGGTATTTGAATCGTTAAACCAACAACACAAAGACGGTATATTTCTAAAGCTTTTATTGTCTAACCATGAAATATAATAGTTATGTTGTTGAAATAACTTTATCGTTAATTTGTAGCTACACCTGCCAATATGAAAGCTTTCTTATTTTACTCAGGTACTTTAAATCATCAAACCATAAACACACAGGCACGTATATTTTTAAATGTTCTTATTATCTAACAGTCTGAAAGGAAAATTACGTTATTATTACTTTGTCTATACGAAAGCTTTTAAACCTCACTCAACAGATAGATATACAGAACTCCCTAGTGTTTAATCAAGTAGATAGTGGAGAAAAAATATCTTGCAAAAATTACTTCATCATCTTTATACCTGTCTAAACCTTAACTTTTTACCTTCACTCATGTACAAACGAACACAAACCCCCAACAGCAAACAGACGGACATGCAACTTTCATATGTTTACTAACTAGATATGAAAGAAGAGAGAGAGAGAGAGAGAGAGAGAGAGAGAGAGAGAGAGAGAGAGAGAGAGAGAGAGAGAGAGAGAGAGAGAGAGAGAGAGAGAGAGAGAGAGAGAGAGAGAGAGAGAGAGAGAGAGAGAGAGAGAGAGAGAGAGAGAGAGAGAGAGAGAGAGAGAGAGAGAGAGAGAGAGAGAGAGAGAGAGAGAGAGAGAGAGAGAGAGAGAGAGAGAGAGAGAGAGAATGGAAGCAGTACTTAAGCCACATTCTTACAACATACTCGTAATAACCTGGAATAAACAGAAAAAAAATCTCTCTCTCTCTCTCTCTCTCTCTCTCTCTCTCTCTCTCTCTCTCTCTCTCTCTCTCTCTCTCTCTCTCTCTCTCTACATAAGCCTACTAGACCAACATAAGCCTCATCAAAGGAAATAATATATAACACTTAAACTTCCATCACCGTGACACACCTACATTTTTTTTTTTTAGTTTTTTTTTGTTTCTCTCTCTCTACCAGTACTAATATATTACCATTCCCTCCTGTAATCTCACTGTCACATCGTATTACGCCTGCTCTGCGCCCTTTAACTTTCCCTTGTCTGTATATTTAGACACACTTGTCATGTGGGGCTACGGTGGAAGGGAGAGAAAAAAATAGCATACTTTCCACGTCTTGGGGGAGATAAGAAGAGGAGAGCACGACGAGAGACGAAGGGGGAAGGAGAGGTGGTGGTAGAGGAAGGAGGAATCAGATGGAGGATGAAAATGAGGAAGAGGGAAAGAAGAGAAGGGAGAGAAAGACAGAGACAGAAGGAAGAAAGGGAGATAAAACGACGCTGGTTGTGAAAAAAAAAACGAAAAGGAAGAAAACGAAAGAAGAGGAGAGGGAGGAGAAAGTGGGGATAGAGAGAGGGCAGGAAATTACAAGAAGAAAGGGAGGTAGAAGAAAGAAGAGAGAAGAATGAGAAGAGAGAAGGAAATGGGAAGAAGAGAACATAAAGGAACAAAAGAAAGAAAGAAAGAACAAAAGAAAAAGATGAAGAGGAATGAAGAAGAAAAGAAGGTATACAGAGGAAAGGGATGACTAAGAAAGAGGAAAGAAAGTGGAAGAAGGGAGAGGGAAAGTAAAAGCAGAAAGAAGGAGAAAGAATAAGAAAGGTAAATATATGAACAAAGAAAGAAAGTTGTATGAGGAAGGAGATGAGGAGAGATTGACAAGATGGAGAAGAAAAAGCAATAGGAGGAAAGAGGATGAGGAGGAAGAGCAAGAGAGAAGAGAGAGGAACAAGAATAAAGGAAGAAAGAGACAAGGAAGTAGAGGAAAACAGAAGGGAAGAAAGAAAGTAGAAGCGTCATAGAGAAAAGGGAGATATAGGCAAGGGCAGGAGAGAGGTGAGGAGGAGGTAGGGGAGTAATATTGTTAGCATTTCCCAACAAGGTGACGGAATAAGGAAAGGAAACAGGGCAAGGTTTATGACACGTCGCGGCTGCTGAATCTGTCCACATAAAATCTGGTGCGCCACGAGGAGGGGAGGAGGAGCGGCATCGGTAAAGACGGTAACCTGTGCTGCTGATGAACGTTGGTTTATAAAGAGGAAAGTATGAATAATATAAAGGAACATTATTTGAGAGGATATAAAATGGTTTTTCTCTCTCTCTCTCTCTCTCTCTCTCTCTCTCTCTCTCTCTCTCTCTCTCTCTCTCTCTCTCTCTCTCTCTCTCTCTCTCTCTCTCTCTTATAAAACCTGTTGTTTATGAAGTGAACAATAATAATGATACTACTACTACTACTACTACTACTACTAGTACTACTACTACTATTTATTCAATCAGTAATGTTACTACTATTGCTATTATCACCACTGCCATCGCTGCTACTACTACTACTACTACTACTACTACTACTACTACTACTACCACTACTACTACAACTACTACTATCACTACTACTACTACTACTATCACTACTACTACTACAACCATCACCACGACTGCCGCTAATACTAATACCAGAAACAACAACAATAACAGCAACAACAACAACAACAACAACAACAACAACAACAACAACATTGCATTGCGTTCACTTGTACAGTAAAATACTAAATATACGATAAGGCGAATAAAAACCATACAAACCATAACCGCCTCCATTTATACTGCCATTTATCTACCCATTTATCACTTTATTTATCTATCTCCCTGTCTACTTGCTGATCCATCTATCTCTGCGCCCATTCAGGTCTCTCTATTTTATACCCATACACTGTAGCACAACGCGCGCCAAAGAGAGGAACAGCACTGTAAACATTGATGAAGGGAATGAAAGGTTCAGTGGTTGATGAAAAGCTCTACATTGTGAAAGTATTGAAATGCTATTGATATTTTTCATTGATTAATTGTTAGTGAGAGAGAGAGAGAGAGAGAGAGAGAGAGAGAGAGAGAGAGAGAGAGAGAGAGAGAGAGAGAGAGAGAGAGAGAGAGAGAATCCAAGAAGCTAGCAGGCTTACACGTGGCAATCCTTGTATAAAACAGAGAGAGAGAAAGAGAGAGAGAGAGAGAGAGAGAGAGAGAGAGAGAGAGAGAGAGAGAGAGAGAGAGGGTGGGGAGGGAGACAGAAAGACAAATATTAGCTAACAAACTTCCCTCTCCATCTTCCCTATGAGAACATCTGAACCTTTGAACCTGAGCCAGCTGGCGTCTCTCTCTCTCTCTCTCTCTCTCTCTCTCTCTCTCTCTCTCTCTCTCTCTCTCTCTCTCTCTCTCTGTACCGGCCCGAGAAACAGAGCGTAGTTGTGTCTTTATAGTCATTGTTTATGATTTTATAGCTCCCTTGTGTGTATGCACTGTACGTGTGTGTGTGTGTGTGTGGGGGGGGGGGGGTGGCCTTATTACAAGTCGCCTCATGTACACAGACAACTTCATTTCGACCAAGAATAAGACTCATAGGAATTAAGGAGAGCCATAACAATCATAATAATAATAATAATAATAATAATAATAATAATGATAATAATGATGATAATACCAAGACTCCATTCCCAGACCTGAGCAGGGTGGTCTAGACTAGCGTAGTTTATAAATATTAGTCCGAGTGTCGCGAACTGCCGGTGTAAATGATCTCACAAGTTCCAACCGGCCGCCTTGCACGCGCTACTAAGTTCCGGCTCCCAAAGTTGGCATGAGCAGTGAGTGACACATGTGTTCCACTACAAATAGCAAACCTTGGACATGGGTGGGATCATTGTCCGAGGCTTTTATTTTCAACAAAGAATATGGTGTGATTTTAAGCTTCATCATTCTGTTTGCACTGTCAGAGAAGATTGTCTGTTTTTACATCAGAGGCGGTTTTCTATCTTTTCCCTTCATTATTTTCACAGTTTGGACATTCCTTATGTAGCCAGATGACATTTTTCCCAAGTCACCATAAACACTTGACATGGAGATAGGAATCCGCATTTTTCAACTCTTTACTGTGGAACGCAAGAATGACATATCTCACTCCACGCATTCCATGATGGAAGAATAATGTACATCACTAAGAGCTCAATGAAAATCACGAAACCTTTGCTTTCTGTCTCACACATTTCGAAAGTCTTCGTTAGATTCTGACATGAAGGCCTAGTTTACCCAATCCCTGGCGCAGAATCGATGCAAACCTAAAAGGAATTTTTTTGCTTCATCAGCTGATGTGTTTTCATTTCTATACATGCATGAGGGCTATAGACAACTTCAGTCAAGCTAACACTAACACTTCAGTTACAGCCTATTTGTACAGTCGTAATAAGTGTCCGTTGGTATCAAATTGTTGTTATTGTAGTAGACAGTCACAATACTCCTTAAAGATGCCAGCAGTGGAGCGCCATAGGCCTTATTCCATCACCTCCTCTATTCCTGTCATTCACTAATTATCTGACTTAAACTCCTACCCACTCCAATACTGATGAATCATTCTACCTTGCATTCCTCAACGTCACTTGTCAAATTATCTTCTCATTCCATGACTCACACAAAATACTTCAGACTACCTAATGACTTTTACTTCAACTACCTCTGCATAGTGTGGGGACAAGTGGTGCTCCTTCTCTCCACAGTCCACCAACATACTTGGCTTAATTTTTTGCATACCTTCGATAGATCAAACTTGGTAAACTAAACATTATCAAGCGTTCCTTCATTATGGATCCTAGAAATTTCACAACTCAGCTCTTACCAAACTTCTCAACCTCTCTCTCTCTCTCTCTCTCTCTCTCTCTCTCTCTCTCTCTCTCTCTCTCTCTCTCTCTCTCTCTCTCTCTCTCTCTCTCTCTCTCTCTCTCTCTCTCTCTCTCTCTCTCTTAACATGTCAAGTAGTCTGACGAAGGCCACAAAGAACGTGAGAAAAAAAGTCCTGTCAATATTCCGATCCAAAAAAGTATACGATAGAAAGAAATCCCAAAAGGTTGACCAGTTTATCTGCAGGAGCAAGGGACACAAGGCAGTAGTATGACACGTGATCTGAAAATTGCCAATAGGGAATACATGACCACGTTTACTGACAGATGATAAGAAAAAGCATCTAACACCATTACTAAGAGGGATAAAGTGTTGATTCATTAGAACACATGAATAAATAGAAACAAACAATTAAAACATATACTTCCACCATAATGAACGAGCAGAACAAACGTAAGCTCGAGGAATGGTCTGTATTATAAAAGCAGCCGCCTCTGTGTGTGTTTATGCTTGTAAGTGTATACGTGGGCAGGTGAGGGTGTGTCGGTGTATCTGTCACTCCACTCTGCTCCTCGACACACACCGTCTGTCACCTTCCCTCACAAACAGGATCCCAACTCTTGCAATGAAAATAAAGGTAAATCATATCAGTTACATACTATTGGATGCAAGAAGGAGTGTGCTTCCCAAACACAATGCGAATAAGATTACAACTTGAACTTAACAGCGATTATTTAAGATACAAAAACTGGCAAAACGCCTAGATATATTATAATTATCTTCATTCTGAGCTACAAGATACTTTTTATCTTTCATTGGATGAGATCATGTGTCTCTTTATAATAGATACTAATTACACTTACCTTAATTTTGATTATCCTGAGCAAAATTAAAACAACTAACACTAAAAAAAAGCGATGATCTTACTCACACATTTTGCTGTCTGTAGTATTTTTCAGAACGTATTTCAGACTTGCGTCAGTCCATTTTACTACGCCTGAGTCAAACCCATAGGAGTCAAAGAGTTCACGAAAGCAGTAAACGGTGGCAAGTCGACTTGTTGGCGGT
>NC_087165.1:16316011-16318511 GCF_035594125.1 Scylla paramamosain | reverse complement strand
AGAGAGAGAGAGTAAAGACCACTCGTTTTCCCCTAAAAAGCATTCATCACTTTGCAAAAAGGTTCACTCATACTATGATTTATGACACGTCAAGTACGCAACAGCCTTCCTCTTCCCTCCCCCTCCTTCCCCATTCCTCCCTAACCCCCTCTCCCCCATTCCTCTTCCCCCTCCCCTGACTTCTCTTCGCTCTTTGTTGTTGCTGTTGGTGGTGGTGGTTGGGGTGGTGGTAATGGTGGTGGTGGGAGTGATGGTGATTTGGTCATTATTTGCTTGATGACAATCCGTATTGATGATGGCATGGCTACATTGTTATTCCATTAAATTATTGGTGGTGGTGGTGGTGGTGGTGGTGGTACTGTCTGAGCTGCTACTCTTGATATTGCTGCTGGTACTGTTTCTCTACATATTGGTATCACTTCAACAACAACAACAACAACAACCACTACTATCACTAATACTGCTGCTACTGCTACTACTACTACTGCTACTACTATTTTGTACTAATAATATTCTTACTACCGGTAATTATGTTCACAATAAAATCATCTGAGTAGATACATATGAAATTCAAGACACTTAGCAGGTTAATATTGGACTTGCTTGGAACTATCTTCTTTAGGGACTGGCACCTTTAGCGGGCTTTCTTTCCCCCACGAGTTTTTGTTGCCCCAAGCCAGACCACTTCTTAAAAAAATCGATATCCGCTGGCTAGTTGAAGGAGGCATCAAAGCATGGCAGTAGTAGTAGTAGTAGTAGTAGTAGTAGTAGTAGTAGTAGTAGTAGTAGTAGTAGTAGTAGTAGTAGTAGTAGTAGAAGTAGTAGCAGCAGCAGTAGCAGTAACAACAATCGTAACAACTGATGCAGTACTCATAACCTTACTGTATCCTGATGCCACGCCACGCCATGCCGGCGCTACATACAAGGCAAACCACAGTATAATCCATCACAGCGAACCAGTTTGGGGAACGGGCGAGGCATGTCCAGATATTGGCAGGCAGCGGCAGTCCACGGGGCATCGGCAGGCCACTTTACGGAGAACAGCCGCGGAAATGAGTGGAACGGTTGTGACCATAGCCGGTCGCGCTGAGAAATGTTCATGTCGAGATTAAATCAAGGGTAACTAATGCTTAATAGCCAGATAAAGAAGAGCAGCCCAATATCACCACTGCGCCGCCGATCATTATGACCGCAGCCATCACTAATACAAGCCAGGCTGCTTCCACCGTCGCCGGTAATAAGCACGCTGCCAATGTATCCAGTCCCGCAGCGCAGTCAGCGACTCCAGGGTCTAGAAATGCACTGGTGGCTAGGCAGGAGTGAGGCTATTGTATGATGACAAATTATTGCAGGAATGATGATGATGCATGACCACTACTATTGCAGGAATAATACAATTGTATGACCAATATTAATGCAGGAATTATACTCTATGAAACTCCTTATCCATTGTATGGCTAACACTATTGAATGACTGAATCTATTGCGTGGCAAACTATTGCTTACCTGAATATATATATATATATATATATATATATATATATATATATATATATATATATATATATATATATATATATATATATATATATATATATATATATATATATATATATATATATATATATATATATATATATATATATATATATATATATATATATATATATTAGTCTTATGTATTCTTTCTCTCTTGAATAACTGAACACTTGAAAGACTACTCCTTTCTATCACCACCACTGCCTAATCACTCATCATGTAGTTATAAGCTCCTAATCCTCGAACCCAATCACTCGAAGCTTCATTCTCATCATAACAATTCATGCGTACACTTTAATGCAGCAAGAAAACATTATTTGGTTAGAATAAGTCTTTGTTACAAAAATAAGAGAGCATTACTTGAAAATCTTTGCTTGTTCCTTTCAACATGTGTAAGACAGAAACCAGTTGCTTATCATTTTCCGTGTTTGTTATTTCATACGTTTTCACTCCTTGTAGGTGATTAAACAGACACTTTAATAGTTTATTTATTTATTTATTTATTTATTTATCCTTATTTTCTTCCTTTTTCTTTTCACTTATTCATCTTTTTTTTATTAATTTATATTTATCTTACACTTTTTTATTTAGGTATTTACTTATTTTATTTTCATTTATTTATTCATTTTATCTATTTACTTATTTTAATTACTTATTTATCTATTTATCTATTTTATTTATATTTATATATTAATTTCTTTCATTTCATGTTATTTTTTTCTTTTAGCTTTTTTTTTTTTTTTTCTTGAGAGTAAGTACTATTACGCGCTAGACATCTAAGGCCATATAACACAGCGGTAAAGATGCGGAATTGGAAAGACGATGAAATAGACATTAGACAACGCTTCACTCCTGCCCGAAGCAACTGAAAGCAACTATACACCACGCACGGGTACCAAGCTCGCAACCTACCCACGTATAGCCCTCCACTCCACCAACACACATAAGAACATAAGAAATA
>NC_087165.1:16296011-16306011 GCF_035594125.1 Scylla paramamosain | reverse complement strand
TCTTTTCAATGAAGCCGAAAGATAAAAGAAGAAAAAAGCAAAATTACTATGAGTTACTACTTTTTATCTCTTGAATATATTCTGGTAAGCAATTCTTTCATACTTTCTCGTTTGAAATGTCTTGCTTTTTATCTTTAAACACCTTTACAAATTTAGTAGCACAGTTAAGCTTATTTATATGTTAAGGAGTCCAGCATAGAACACAATAAAGAGATAAAAAAGAAAAAAGCAATTTCGCTCAGTATACCGTTCCAAAAAAGGCAATTAAAGGAAGATAAAGAAAAAAATAAATAAAACTTGGCTACTCTAGTTTCAGAAGTACCTTGTTACTCCTCTTTTTAATCATCACATTTACATCAAAGTTCACTCCATTACAGTTCTGCACGTTAGCCACGTAAAGAGAGAGAAAATTAAGCATGGATGTGTAAGTGGATAAAAAAAAATTGTAGCATTTAATAACAACAGAGGAGCAGTCACCCACACATACATCGGCGGTGTGGTCACGTCACTACACTTCACGGAGGAGAGGTGGCGCCATCCTCCCCAGCACTGCACCAACACACAAGAAAGCTATACTGCTGGTACACCGTCTTTCTGTTTACTGTCATTGCTTCAAGTGACGCCAGGTGTCAGTGTATAGTCAGGTGTATTAAAGGGTTGAGACTCTATACTATTACCTGTCATGATCAGATAATCCATTCATACTCTTGTTTAGGCTCAGATCAGATGATGTTAATAAGTCTGAGAGCTGCAATGAATCCTCAAGTTATATAAAGCGTAACAATAGTACTCGTTATTTTGTTCCGATACAATAATGACTGAACGACAGCTGCTCTTGTTGCTTTGTCAGCACTGGCTCCTATTCGATTTATGTCGATTAGGATTCCTATCACTCTTTTATGTATGTAGCTCATTTACATATACAACCTATAACATACATAGATCACAGTAAACTCTTAAGTAGTCGACAAGTTGACTGGAAAGATAGCCCAGCCAGCATGATGACATCAGCACACAGCGGAGACGGACAAAGCCACTGGGGGGACAAAGGTCAGACTAAGGCAACACTTGACACCACTGATTAGAGACCCTCCTGTGGGCAGCCGGCGTAGTGGACACCTTTGCCACCTTCACCACCTTTACCACCTCTCGCCCGCCCTGCCGCTGACCCCGGGCACCGAGAAAGCCCAGCGCCAACACTAAACAGACCTGTGAGTGTCGTAATGACTGCAAGACACTTTACTTTCACTTGCCCCGCCTGGCCCAACCTTCCCTCCCTTCCTTCTGTGTGTGTGTGTGTGTGTGTGTGTGTGTGTGTGTGTGTGTGTGTGTGTGTGTGTGTGTGTGTGTGATTAAGTACAGAAATTTCAACCTGTTCTTTCTTATCTTACAGTTAGGAATTATTATCTGTCAATCTCTCTCTCTCTCTCTCTCTCTCTCTCTCTCTCTCTCTCTCTCTCTCTCTCTCTCTCTCTCTCTCTCCGTAAGCGTGTATGCAACTCACTTCACTTTTCCTGTTTTTATTTTTTTTTCACTTGCATCCAACCACCGCCACGTTTCCCACACGCTGCCCTCCCTCCTTCCCTCGTTCCTTCCCAGACAAGTACCATCTTCTCTCGTAACCTCCCGTCACGACCCTCCAGCGACACAAACCCTCTATGTATCTTGCCCCAAACACCACCACCAATAGAACACTAATGGCGGTGACAAGAAAACTAGGAGGAGGAAGAGGATGAATGGGTAATAGGGAGGAAAGAAAGGGAAAAATAAAGAGAAATCTGATGCATGAAAAGAAAAAACACACGTAGATGGATTTACCTTTAGTTTACCACTGAATGTTAAGAGAACAACAACAACAACAATGGCAACAACACTAACGCCAACAACAACAAGAAGGTAATGATGATAAGGATGGTAATGAAAACACAAGTAAAGGAGGAAAAAGGAAACCAGGCAAAAAAAAAGGGAAAGCAAGAATGAATGAGAGGAGGAAAACAGAGGAATCCGCAAGTCTACTCGTATTACATAACTCAGAGTAAACAAGACACACGAGAAACAAAAAAAACAATGGAACAAATTCTTCCCAAAATAGAAGGGGCAAGAGATTAGTTTTGTTATATTTACACCATATAACGAGAGAGAGAGAGAGAGAGAGAGAGAGAGAGAGAGAGAGAGAGAGAGAGAGAGAGAGAGAGAGAGAGAGAGAGAGTGTGTGAGTTCAGTCGCTCTGCACGGGAGGGAGAGAGGAAGGAGTAGGAGGAAAGGAGGGAGTGGAGAACAAGAAGTAGGGATGTAATGGTGGTGGTGGTGGTGGTGGCGGGTGAAGACAAAGAAAATGCAAAAAAAATCGAGGAGGCGGAGAAGGCGGAGGAAAAGAAGGAGACGAAGGGAGAGGAGAATGAGAGAAGAGCGAACATAAGATGAAGAAAGAGAACGAGAGAAGATGAAAGAAAAGAAGAAGAGAAAAGTAAATACAGACAACAATGAAAGAAAGAAGTATAAAAGTACAGACAAGAACAGATGAGAGAGAGAGAGAGAGAGAGAGAGAGAGAGAGAGAGAGAGAGAGAGAGAGAGAGAGAGAGAGAGAGAGAGAGAGAGAGAGAGACTGGAAGGGCGGTCTGGAATACCCCGCTGCTGCCTCCAGGCTGCTGACTGGACGGGTCAGAGAGAGAGAGAGAGAGAGAGAGAGAGAGAGAGAGAGAGAGAGAGAGAGAGAGAGAGAGAGAGAGAGAGAGAGTAACCGTTTGACATTTTTACTACCGGTCGTATCTTACTTTTCTATTACTACAACAACAACAACAACTACTACTACTACTACTACTAGCACTACTACTACACTGTGATTACTGGCGATAATGATAGGTACTGTTGTTGGTATTATTTCTACTACCAGTACCGTACTAATACCACTATTATTTTCCTCTCATTTTCTGGCCGCCGGTGTGCACTCCGGCAGTTAATGAGTTTCGCTTGAGGCGCGGCGAGGTTGAGTTCAGGCAGGTGTTTGTGTTTATTGACACTTGCTTGAGGTTTGAGACAGTTAGGATTGTGCAGATGTGGCAGGTAAGCTCTCTCTCTCTCTCTCTCTCTCTCTCTCTCTCTCTCTCTCTCTCTCTCTCTCTCTCTCTCTCTCTCTTTCTGGTACGTTTCCCCATGATTTTTTTTTTTTTCATCATTGCCTTCTTCCGCGAACACACACACACACACACACACACACACACACACACACACACACACACACACACACACACACACACACACACACACACACACACACACACACACACACAGACTAGTTTTTGTCATCTGCATCTTCTTGAAAAGATTCTCTCTACCTCCATCCCTTCCTCCTTGCCTCTCTCTCTCTCTCTCTCTCTCTCTCTCTCTCTCTCTCTCTCTCTCTCTCTCTCTCTCTCTCTCTCTCTCTCTGGAATCACGCTCCTAACCCATTCTTTCCCTCCTAAACCATGTCCCCTCTCCCTTTCTTCCTTCCCTTCCTAGCTCTCCTTTCTCCTCCCATTCCCTCCTCCTCCTTCCCTCCCCATTCAAGGGATGATCCACAACTTAAATGAAGGATTTTCGTGATGGAGGAAAGAAAGTGGAGGGGCTTTTGAGAGGAAAAGGGAAGAAGCTGGAGGGAAAGGAGGAAATGCTGGAGGGAGAGAGAGAGAAGGGCTGACTGGAAGGACTGAGGGAAGGACTGGAGGGGCTGAGGGAAGTGTATATGGTATTTTAAAGGGTTGAGGGGAAGAGTAAGGGAAAATTTGGAAGGGATGAGAAAAGAGGAAGAGGAAGCAAGGAAGGAAGGAAGGAAAGAAAGAAAGGAAAAAAGAAAGGGTGGAGGGAAGGAAGGGAAGAAGGAAGGATGGAAGAAAAGAGGATGGAAGAAAGGAGAGAAAGGAAAAGAGTAGAAGAAGAAGGATAGGAGGAAGGAAGAAAGAAAAGAACTGAAGAAAGAAAGGATGAGAAGGCGCTTCAGTAGAGTGAAGGAAAAGCAAACATGTAAAAAAGAGAAAGAAAGGAATGACACGGATGGAAAGATGAAGAGAAGACCAGAATGACTTCCTGAAGGGGTGGAAGGGATGAGAGGAGAGATTACGAAAGGTGGAGGAAAGAGGAAAGAAGAAAGGAAGGGTGATGGAAGCATAGAGAAGGATATGAAAGAAAGAGGGAGGGTTTGAATGTTTTTTTTTAAGGAAATACCAGATTTTGGCTTTGTATGTACATTGTAGAAAAATATTTGGAAAGAAAGATGAAAATTAATTGAAGTACTGGGAACATCTGCAAGGGAAAGGAGGGACGAGAATGAAAGAAATAAAGAAATAACAAGAACACCCATGGAATACTATGAGAAGAGGAGACTACATAGGAATTTATACAAAGTTCTACATCCATATGAATTTACCCTCAGTAAACCAATGGCTGCAAACCACTTAAGTTTCTGAGGACCCGATACACGTGTTACACCACAACCAATTCCCTGAAGTCCCTTGTCGTGTAGAAAACTGCTACACTTAGGCATCTATTCTTAAACGTTCTGGTCTCTCATAAAGACTATTTTCCAAAGGCTACAGAGATTGTTATACGGGTTCTCATGGGTGTTTTTCCTACTGGTTGTGTAGAATCCTTGTTAACCTATCAGTAAACTATGAAAACACTCGAAAATTCCCAATAATTTCTGCTAAACCTTGTAAAAAATAGTTGAGATAAGACGCTGGAACGTGTACGATAATGAAGGTAATCCAGTAACTCGTAGAGGTGAGTGTTCCTCGTAGACGTAGAACTGATACAGCCCAACGTGGAAGAGAAAATGTTTACTCGACAACCTGATCCTAGCACTTTTAACAGGTACCAAAGCATAAGGTTACAGCACCGAGTACACTGACGCTGGACTTTACTTTCTACTCATTATATTTTCTGAGAACCATTACACAAGGGTTCTTTTTACAGCATTTTACGTTGTGTTTTGAGCATCTGGAAATACTAAAAGATAAAATCGCATAAAATGGATAAGTACACAAACTGAACGATATTCTCCGGCCTAAGATTGAAGGCACTTTTTTTTTTCCCATATCATTTCATTCCATTTAAAAGGCCTAAGAATATTGAAGACAGAAAAAAATATATATAAAAGTAAACAGTAAAAAAATGACAGAAATGAGTAAGTTGTAATAATAAAAAAAAAAAAAACATAAAAAAGTGCGATATTCAGAGAAGTGGAATGGAATCTTGTCTCTAATGAGGAGGAAAATGAAAAGCGAATGAGGCACGAGCGGAGGAGGAGGAGGAGGAGGGACAAGAGGAGGGAGGGGCGCGACGGGAAGGAAAATGCGAGTCAGTTAAGAGAAAGAGACAGGGAGAGAAAGAGAAGCAAATTTATAGTAATATAATGAATGAGATTACTGAGAAATGGATGCCTCATTAATACATTTTTTACACGTTCGCTTCACTTTTCTCTCTTTATTTTGGTGTATGACCTACGAATAGTAGCAGCAGCAGCAGCAGCAGCAGCAGCAGTAGTAGTAGTAGTAGTAGTAGTAGTAGTAGTAGTAGTAGTAGTAGTAGTAGTAGTAACACTTGAGTATATTTAACTTCCTGAATCCAAATCAGAGAGAGAGAGAGAGAGAGAGAGAGAGAGAGAGAGAGAGAGAGAGAGAGAGAGAGAGAGAGAGAGAGAGAGAGAGAGAGAGAGAGATCAATTATGGGTACGGACTAAACTAATTTGTACAGGCACCAGGTGAACACGACAGACAAGGCAGATGTCCCTTCTCTCTCTCTCTCTCTCTCTCTCTCTCTCTCTCTCTCTCTCTCTCTCTCTCTCTCTCTCTCTCTGTTCCTTCAATCAATCAATCCTACATTATCTAATTCTCCTACATCATAATTTTCCTTTCCTTACCTCACCACCCCTCAATCTTTTCCTCTCTCTCTCTCTCTCTCTCTCTCTCTCTCTCTCTCTCTCTCTCTCTCTCTCTCTCTCTCTCTCTCTCTCTCTCTCTCTCTCTCCATTTCACATAACCTTACATTAACATTCATTAAATTACTCTTCCTCAAAGGGTTAAAAAATATTTAGCAGTAATTATAGTAGTAGTAGTAGTAGTAGTAGTAGTAGTAGTAGTAGTAGTAGTAGTAGTAGTAGTAGTAGTAGTAGCTGTTGTTGTTGTTGTTGTTGTTGTTGTTGTTGTTGTTGTTGTTGTTGTTGTTGTTGTTGTTGTTGTAGCAGTAGTACTAGCAATGGAGGAAGCAGGAGGCTAACAGACAAAATATTAATATAAGGTTACGGTGGCGATTAAAATCTCATCAGTTTCACAGGTTAATGGTGTGTGTGTGTGTGTGTGTGTGTGTGTGTGTGTGTGTGTGTGTGTGTGTGTGTGTGTGTGTGTGTGTGTCCTGTACGTTCACCTCCACGCAGCTTCACATCTTTCTTCACATTGACCTCTTTGCCTTGCAGTACTTGTCCCCTCCTCCTCCTCCTCCTCCTCCTCCTCCTCCTCCTCCTCCTCCTCCCCCTCCTCCACCTGCATTGGCCTCCTGCTCCTCCTTCTTCACACTTATCATGCTCACTTTTCCTTCACTTTTAACCTCCACAATGCACCTTCCCTCCCTCACTCCTCCCTTACTTCCTTTTTCGGAGTACAAGTAATGACACAGAGAGAGAGAGAGAGAGAGAGAGAGAGAGAGAGAGAGAGAGAGAGAGAGAGAGAGAGAGAGAGAGAGAGAGAGAGAGAGAGAGAGAGAGAGAGAGAGAGAGAGATGGGGGGAAGAAAGCAACCATTTTCCGATCAGATCCTTTCATTCCTGCCTGTCGATCTAATAACAGGAGGAGGAGGAGGAGGAGAGTGAAGAAAAAGATAAAAAAGGAAGAGAAATATAAAGAGTGAAGGTAGACTTTTATTTCAATATGTACTAGTACTAATACTACTACTACTTCCGTTCAGAAGGCAGGGCCCAATAAAGGCACAGAAAAATAAAAAAAAGTACAATTATTTTCTTTTCTTTATCTAACTATCTTTTCATTTATTCCTTTTCATATTGAGTAATAAGATCATGAATGTCCATTTTTATATTCTTTCCCTATTCCTTTTTTTTTCTTCCATTTTTTTTTTTTATTATTAGGCGTGTGTGTGGTTCCCAGCATCCAGTACTACCATCACCACCACCACCACCATCACCACCATCATAACCATTACCACCACAAAAACAGCCATTCTAACCACAGTCATGAACGGCTACCTCCCCACATCAACCACACCCGCCGTCCACCATAACCACCACCAACACCACCTCCTTCCCCTCCTCCACTACCGTCATCACCACCACCACCATCATCATCTCCACTGTCACCATCATCCTTCCCTCCACCACCACCACAACCACCACCACCACCATCAATATACTCATCACCAACTTCAGCATCAACACACACAAAGGAATCATCATCATCATCATCATCATTAACCGAAATAGTGACTCCCTTTCATAGTATCATCCCTTCCTAACACCATAAACACACACACACACACACACACACACACACACACACACACACACACACACACACACACACACACCTTAAAAAAAAAAAAAAAACATCCTCAGGGAACAGACTTCATTGCCTTCGAGTTTTGAACGGCCCGTCTCGGTAAGTGGCCTCCTCCTCCTCCTCCTCCTCCTCCTCCTCCTCCTCCCGAACCTCTTTCCCTCTTCTTTTTCCCTTCAAGTGATGCTGTTTATGGAGCCATATAACCTTACTGCGCGGAGGAGGATGATCAGGGGAGGAGGAGGAGGAGGAGGATGGGGCGAGTAGACATCTTATAAAGCTTCTGTCGTCAGGTGTCGTCAGGTGGGTGCTGACGACCTTTTATATACCTGAGAGAGAGAGGGCGGGAGGGAGGGAGGGAGAAAAGAAGGATGAAGACAAGAAGGCAGACAGACAGGTATAAAACATTACAAACAGGCAAACACGCAAACAAGCACAGATGCACAAAGACAAACTGAGGAAGAAACATATATCAGTACAGACAGGTGCAAAAAGAAACAAGGATGCAGACACAAAAAACAGACAGGCAACACACAAACACAAGTACAGCTATAGAAGCAAACATAGAATGCAGACAAAATAAACATACTTGTATCTTTAACGTTACAGGAAGATGAAAACTATTAAGAGAATGAAGGTAAATCCCTCAGTGTTATTTGGCGCATTGTTCCTCGTATTGGCTAGGCAGGAGATTGTAGTAGTGGGAAGACACAAGTTGAAACAGATCTTTATTCCTCTAACGTTTCGACGAACAGTCTTCTGAGAGAATTCTGAAGAATGAATTCTGAAGACTGTTCGTCGAAACGTAAAAAAACAAAGTTTCCTGCTCTATCTTCTTGTCTTCCCACGACCACAACCATTACATCATTCCTCAATCACAAATCACTCTCAGGCATTTCCTTTCGCTCCGAACATTATACTGACTAGACGTTGGAAAACCGATTCTAGTAATCCTCATTCTTTCTTGTAGATGCATGTAAATATTTTGTACATTACTGTTGTGAAATGTTCCATACCGTAATAACACAACAGAAATACTGAAGCTGGCCACCAGGAGAGTAAACATTGAGGCATAAGGTGTGCGTGGCCGGTAGGGCGTGGCGGACGAGTAGCGGAGGTGCTGTGCGGAGGCTGAGAGGTAAAGCTGGTGGTTAGGGAACTGTACATGTAATGACTGTGACGGCAGAGAGGAGGCAAGTGTAAAATAATGGTTGATGTACACCTCTGAATGACACTCTTCTGCCTCCCACCCCCCAAACACACACACACACACACACACACACACACGGAGGAGGAGGAGGAGGTAACGTCGGACGGGTAATCGTTAGGGTGATATACGAGGACGGAAGATCATTAAGAGTTATGAATCTCAGAACGCAGCGGAGTTATTAGTCAGGGAGATCTTTTACCACTGGGAGTGAGGTGGAGTTTAGGGATGAAATTATAGAACTTACTCGTATTTCTGCGGGCAAAATAAGACTAGATGAAAGTAGAACAAAAAAAAGTAGGAAACAAATATAAATGTACACCACGTATCTCTCTCTCTCTCTCTCTCTCTCTCTCTCTCTCTCTCTCTCTCTCTCTCTCTCTCTCTCTCTCTCTCTCTCATCATCATCATTATTATCATCATCATCATCATCATCGTCGTCATAAAAAGCACAAACAAAAAAGATAAATAGTAAAAGGAAAGTGTAGATTAGATATACAACTCATAAGTGCTCGCTCTCTCTCTCTCTCTCTCTCTCTCTCTCTCTCTCTCTCTCTCTCTCTCTCTCTCTCTCTCTCTCTCTCTCATACTCACCATCCGAAACACGATTCGCATCCGGAAATCCGCTAAGTGCTAATATTCCGTCACGCTCATCAGCCTACTTAGCGCACATCGGAGCGTCTCATTGCCATCATTTGTAGCATTCAGGTCAGTAATCGCCGGTACATGGTATAGTGTAATAGTGGAGTGTGTGTCGCCGCTGACTTATCAGTGGTGCACCCGGCGTGTTAAACGAGACCATTTCTCCTGTCCTTTGCTCTCTCTCCCAATACGCTTGCAGGAAAGGGCATGCATTCCCGTATTCGCTGCTTCAGTACATCAGTGCGGCTGTCGATACAATAAGGCTCGTATTTCTGAACTCTTCGGTGTGTGTGTGTGATAACTAGTACTGTCACAAGGTCTTTATGCACCTGCTTTATAGACCTTGGTTACGTATTCTTAGTCGCTTCGTTCTCTCATATGGACTATTTTCAAAGGTTATACGGATGCAATTCTAAGTTTTTTTTTCTTTTTTCCTATTGATGATGTAGATTTTGTTAAACTATCACCAGAATCATAAAAACGCCCTTGAAAACTCCGATAACTTCAACTACAGCCTTTTCAAGTTACACATTTCCCCTAAACATTTGTGGGGTACGTATCCTAGACTACTTTTCACGGTTCCCACCATCACCACTACCACCACCACTACCAC
>NC_087165.1:16273511-16283511 GCF_035594125.1 Scylla paramamosain | reverse complement strand
ATGAAGATGAAGAGGCAAACACATGACGTACTATTGTGTTCGTATATTGGAACCATGACTAGACGCAGGAAAGAACGGGCAGATTAATTAATTTTGACTCTGACTTTTGTGTCACCTTGACACATAGAAACTATAATTAAAACATTTTCCAAACCTCAATGGGACAGACTACAACCCGGAGACGTTCTACTTTGCATGATTCTTTATATCACCATATTTTCAAGCATTCAGTGGCATTTTATTTACCAAAATGGCCTCCTTGCAACGTGTCACAAATGGAAGCAGCTTCATCACGCTTCAGAGTATGATTATAGAAAGAAAAGTTAAATTTTGGCGGTAAGTTAATGGTTATTCCTTTACCAACATGATATTTTCCATCCGATATATTACAAGTAATCGCATGTGCATCACACTACAGATTATTATTGCAGAAAAAGTTTTGCATAAAAATTTTTGCATAGGCAAACCACGGAAAAGAGAGAGTAGAAAACTGAATTTATCTAAGCTACAGAACTGTTAAAGATACTGTAAAGCAAAAAATTAATATCTATAGAGTTATAGAAGTATAAGAAAAAAAATCTCTACCAGTGAAAGGGATAAGAAGAAGCCACAGCATTCATGAGATTAACCAACTTCTGAGTACAACTTAAGAGTATATATCAAGCAGCTCGCAGTGGTCGTATTTCCCGCGACGTGGTGGACGTGGGAGTAAGCGGTGCAAACGGTGATAAAGCAATCCCATAAAGATCAGTAAACATCAGACCCGTTCCGCGACAGATGATGGGAACGATGCGCACTGATAAGGATGCTGGGTCCGGACTCGGTTTTGACACGGTTCGCAAGACAGGTGACACCGAAATAATCCTATTCCCTCGTCACAGCGTCACGTATTGGAGTAATAAGTCACAGCCGGCCGTCACACACCGCTCATTCTTACGACTTGAGTCATACGTTTTGTTTTTTCTTGTGTCTTGTGTGTCTGTGTATCTCTCATGTTGTCTACTGTCTCTCTGGCTGATTGGATGTTTCTCTCTCTCTCTCTCTCTCTCTCTCTCTCTCTCTCTCTCTCTCTCTCTCTCTCTCTCTCTCTCTCTCTCTCTCTCTCTCTCTCTCTCTCTAAAGTTAAGGGGAAGTCCACAAGAGTTAGTAGCGCTGCAGAGGATCGTGCCCCCTGTGGTCTGGAAGCTAAGGAAAGACGGGGAGAGGAAGACGAATAAAAAAAGAATAGAAAGGAAAGACAATGAAATAAAAAGAAATATGAAAGAGGAATAAAGAGAGGGTACGTGGGAGTGGCAACGCGAGAACATTTGCAGCCGAGAAAATAATGACATAACGAGCAATGATGATTATTACACCTGCGAGAGAGAGAGAGAGAGAGAGAGAGAGAGAGAGAGAGAGAGAGAGAGAGAGAGAGAGAGAGAGAGAGAGAGAGAGAGAGAGAGAGATGGGGGACGGGAGGAGGAGGAGGAGGAGGAGGAGGAGGAGGAGGAGGAGGAGGAGGAGGAGGAGGAGGAGGAGGGAGGGAGGGAGGGAGGGAGGAGGAAAGAGGAGGAAGGAAGAAGGGAGGGCGAAAGAAAATAAAAAAAAAAAGACTGAGAGATGATAAAAAGGGAACACAAAAGAACAAAATACAGAACACGAGAGAAAGAAAGAAAGAAAGAATGACAAATACGAATATAAGAGCAGAAACCAAGAACAAATCACTTAATAGTAAATTACACTGGGAAATACGTGATCAGTGTAGGAAAGAACTGAGCCTCACAAAGACGAAAAAAAAATGTACCAAGTTGCGAGAGCGTGTGACCGCCGGGACGCCTGCCGATGGTTCTGGGACAAGAGTGGCGCGGAGGGACGGGATGTAAGAGCTCGGTAAATTGATTCAAGATTACTTCTCCTTCACGCTTTAACTGGGTCTGTTGGCTTTCTAATTGTTTCTGCACGCTTGAGAAGGTTTATTAATTTACCTTCTATTTTTATTCATTTATTTATGTTCTTAATTAAATGCGAGGTTAAGAAAGATCACACGTAGCGGACTTTGTACAAGTGCATCCTAATTATCTTTGCTAGCGTGACAAAGTAAGAAATTCGACACAGCTGCAGATTATTAATTCCTTTTATATTATCCATTTATTTATGTCCTTAATCCACGTGCAAGGTTAAGAAAGGTCATAAATATAAATATTAGAAGTTAAGTGCCTCAGCAGTTATTACTAGCGTGACAAAAAGAAAGAAATGCGACACAGATGGAATATATTCATTCTTTTTTACTCTTATCAGTTAATCTATTTCCTTGATCAAATAAAACGTTAATAAAGGAGATAGTATATGTGTGGTGCAAGTTACGTGCCTGAGAATAAATGTTACCATGTACCATGACTGTTGAAAATGGCACGCATAGTTTAAATGTACTCGTGCCTTTATTTCCATGTGTTTATCCTTCCTAGTCAAATACAAGGCAAAGAGAGAGAGAGAGAGAGAGAGAGAGAGAGAGAGAGAGAGAGAGAGAGAGAGAGAGAGAGAGAGAGAGACGTAGTGTAAATTAACTGCGTCGGAACAGCAACAATTCCAGGTGCGACAAGTAAGAAATGCACACTGGAGCGATGTTCATAATGTTTCAGGGAAGGTTTAGTTAGGAAGTATTCGGGATATTGTATAAAGAGGTTACTGTGAAGCAGAGGTTAGTAGGTATTGTGCTTAACCGCAAATCACTAGTTCGTAATTCTGTTTCCGAATCCCAGATATGTTTTTTTTTTTCTGTTCATCTGTCAATTTACAATACATTTCGCTTCCTTTACATAACTGCTTGGTAAACTCCTAACCGACAGAAGTCTTATTATTTATCATTACAAATTCTCGTTACACACCTTTCGACCACACACACACACACACACACACACACACACACACACAAAACCTTTGAGTTCACGGCTTAATGAATCACTACACAACCCTATCTTCCTATAATAAGTTCCAAAACCATCTTAAATTTGTTTCTCTCCCGCACCGAGCCAATTTCCCTCGGGCGTCTCCAGGGGCGGCACCCAGCACGGAGCCTCGCCCCTCATCTCGCCCCACCGCAGTCCGATCTGGCAGCCCATTCAGACAATACACACCATACTATCACACTATATATAACACAGAGGCGCACACCGAGAGACCACCACAGCCCGCGTAGCACATCCACCTTGTTTTGTCTCACTGATACCGTCTTGTATGCGAGGTGACGGGAGAGATTGATTCATTTATTTCATTCTAATGGCGCCTCAACAATAGGAGGGAAGGAGGGAAGAATACCTGGCGAGATCCGGGAGGCAAAAGACGAGGGGACACGAGAGTGGCGTTTCTATATATCTGACTTTTTTTTTTTTTTCAAACTGAGATCCACGCACACTCCTATGGTTTCGTTGTCACGGCCTTGAGTGATGCTGAGTCATGGAGTAATGACAACATCAGCATTTCCTCCTAGAATCCATCGTGTCGTGCAAGCGAACTAGTTTCAAAATTTACCTCCTCAAGTTTTGCGTATTACAACCAGTAGGACAACTTGTGTGTCAGTCGTTCAGACATGACACTAACACTGGATTCTCACCACGATGATACAGCGTAACAGAGACGCGTTCACACAATAACCGCACAAGAAATTTTAATGTAAATGAAACTGAGGAGTCCATTGTCACTTTCTTTTTACATTTCGACGTCAGACGGCGGTCAGATAGAAACGAAAAATCATCGTGTGTTATTCACTCGCAAAATGGCAGTATGTAACAATAAGTTCATAAATCTGCCACCAGTCGGCAGAATAATCACTAAGCTTATTCGCAAGGCTATATATCACTCTAGCTAACAGATGGCATGACAAACCGATACACCGTCTGATTCACTAATTGACTGACTGACTACCTAGCTAAAAAAAAAAAAAAAATAAAATAATACGCCTAATAAGATCATTAACTAACAAACCAACGAACCAGCAAGCAAATAAAACAGCTACTTCAAGACTTAAATAATAAGACATTCAGAATGAAAAATATATGTGAAATATCAATAAAAATGGAAGAGAGACTATTTCAAGTCAACATCTATGAGAAAGAAAGTATATCTAGTACATACCTGGAGCCACACTAATGACCAAGCCACACCTGTCCATCGCTTACCTGTGGAAGAGAGGCGGAGATTAATTACTGAAGAAGGGGAACACTTGATGAGGGGAAGGAGGGAGGGAGGGATGGGAAGGAAATAAGTACCAGTTTGCACGTCCATCTCTCTCTCTCTCTCTCTCTCTCTCTCTCTCTCTCTCTCTCTCTCTCTCTCTCTCTCTCTCTCTCTCTCTCTCCGGGCCACAATTATCGCCGTTTGTCTTGAGCAATAACTGAATCCGGGTTGGTCTCTCTCTCTCTCTCTCTCTCTCTCTCTCTCTCTCTCTCTCTCTCTCTCTCTCTCTCTCTCTCTCTCTCTCTCTCTCCCCTGAACAGTCTTGCATAAAAATGTGACATTACTCAACATAATTAACAATGTTATGTTCCTCACTCTTCCTTATATCAAGATGATTGCAACACCAGTAACAGTAGTAGCAGCAGCAGCAGCAGTAGTAGTGGTGGTAGTAGTAATAGTAGTAGTAGTAATAGTAGTTGGTGTTGTTCTTGTCGTCGTTACTATTGTTGTACTCGAAGTTGCAAAGTCTCGGTAGCAGTGGATACGCACGCACGTATGTGTACTTAATGAACTTACAAACTTGTGAGGACTTGAGACAGAAATGTGGAGGTCAAAATAAGTCACCTAATGGAGTTGAATGGCAGTCGACGACCAAAGAGGGAGAGAGAGAGAGGGGGGGGACCTGACACAGCATTGTCCTGCCATCACGTTCAGAGTTGCCCCAGCACACGAGCAGGCTACAAGTGTCCCTGCTGTGATTGTATTACTGCCAACATCGAAGTGTTATTATACGGAGTGCAGGGAAGCTCCTGTCCCCCCTCTTAAAATCTTACCTCTGAACTCTTACTCGCTTCTTCTTAATTTTCCCCTCCGGCTCATACCTTCTCTTACCATCTTTCTTTTATTCCTTTCTTAAAAATACCTCTTAACATCGACAAGAAGTAACCAATGAGGAAAGCAAGAAGACCTGAGCCAAGCACAAGACTTGCAGATGAGACTGATAAGGATAATGAGTACGTTGAAATGTCTATACTGGAAGCCTATGGAGAATTACAATGGATGTATTAAAATTTCAACCATGAAAACCTCTTATTATATACAAAAATTATGTGGAATTTGGATCTATAAAGTGTGCTTGAAGAGAGAAGGAGGGAGAATGCGACAATATCTGCACTAACGGATGAAGTAAAGTGCAAGGGCATGGATATCTGATAGCTCACAGCTGTACTAGGGAAAGTGAAGGATACGTTAAGACGGCATACGCCCAATACTGGACGAGTAAAGCAAATCAGGCAAGTCTTCGAAAAGTATTCCTGTTTAAAGATGACGAGAATTTTGAAGGCACGTTAGCCAGGTAAGGATATGTGGTATTTAAAATGGATGCAAACTTTTCTAAGATTACAAGGAAAGAATAAGTTACAAAGAAAAGATTAGTTGTTGTTCAGAGCTTGCATCTCAGAAAACATATTAATATGTATTCGAGAAAAGCCCAGAGAGAGGCACAGAAAGCAAGTTAGTAAGGAAAATGTGTTCGTCATTAAAATGGAAATCAACGTTGCTGAAATTATGCGAAAAAGCAAACAGCAAAGAAAAGATTAGCTGTTGTCTGGACTCTGCTTTTAAGAAGCCACATTAACATGCGAGAAAAGTACACAGAGCAAGTTTGAAGAAAAAGTCATTAAAATGAATATGAACTTTAATGAGTTATAAAAAACGAAAAAAAAAAGTTTCTAGTAAAAGACTGAATGCTGTTTGATCACCATTTTAACAAAAGAAAAATATATATATACGAGAAAACCACACACAGCAAGTTAGATAGAAAATAATTGCCTTTTTAAAATGAATATTAAAATTACTGAAATTACAAAGAAAAATAAGTTTGACGTTAATGAAATTACAAAGCAAAAATAATTTTGATAGAAAAAAAATGTTGTTTGGGCTTCACTTCTAAAATAACAAAACAAAGCCCAAAACACACTGATAAACGGGAAAAGCGTAGAGACCAGAACCTACTTGCTAAGCTGAATTACGAAGAACACAGGAACGTACGAATACTATATCATGCTAACTGGAATTAACAAGGCAGCTGCTGTACTTCATAACCCGCAATAATAATAACAGAAAGAAAGAAAAGAAGTAACATAATAACGTGTACCACTAATCGAGAAAAATTGTTGGAACTCATCATGTATATCACAATATTTTACGAACATTAGACCGAAAGGTAATGTGGGAACACGAATACATAAAAGATAAAGGTGAAATATAAACAAAAAACAACCTCCCAATTTCTTATAATAGGACGTGGATTTGTTGTCAGAGGAAATTGCGTGCATTTGAAAATTGATGTATACAAATTTGATGAACCGTGTAGAGAAATATCATTAGGGGACAAGAGATCATGAGCTGGGTTTGTAAGAACTGTTACGTAACCACACACACACACACACACACACACACACACACACACACACATGGCAAAGTTAGAGAGAAAGAGAGAGAGAGAGAGAGAGAGAGAGAGAGAGAGAGAGAGAGAGAGAGAGAGAGAGAGAGATTGTCTGCAAACTCTGTAAACTATTTAAGTTTACATGAATCTCTCTCTCTCTCTCTCTCTCTCTCTCTCTCTCTCTCTCTCTCTCTCTCTCTCTCTCTCTCTCTCTCTCTCTCCTTAACTACTTTATCACGCCAAGCCGCCTCAATACCCGCCACCTCTCCACCTTTGATAACAACCAGCGTAACAAGAAGTAATGGCATCAACCCCACACATCGCCAGGTGAGATATAATACACCTGGATTGTAATAAATACCTGGAGTCATTCACCTCTTCCTTCTCTCTCTCTCTCTCTCTCTCTCTCTCTCTCTCTCTCTCTCTCTCTCTCTCTCTCTCTCTCTCTCTCTCTCTCTGTCCTTCACGCTTATCACTCCCTAACTTATTCCTGTCTGGGTTGTTTCTGTCTGTCTGTCTGTTTGTCTGCATTGTCTTTCTCTGTCCATGTTTTGTCTTTAGATGTTTTAGTTGATTTTGATTCTGTTTAACTTTTGTATTGTTTAAATCCTCTTCACTCTTACGGGTTCTATTTTCCTGTCTTCGTAACTCAACTTAACTTAATATAACCTAACTTAACCTAACTTATCTACCTTTGTACCATCTTCTTTCACTATTACTGTCTCTGTTTTCCCGTCTATGTAACTTACTAGTCTAACCTAACCTAATTTATCCTTAAACTGTTTAGCCTTGTACTCTCAATCTTTTCTTTTTATTCACTCCTGCAGTATCTATTTTCTCGTCTATGTAACTTAACCTTACTTCGCGTAACCTAACTGTTTAGCTTTTACTGTATCTTCTTTCACTCTTTCTGGCGGTTTCCCTGCTTATGTAATCTTAACCTATCCTAACTTTATCTTCTGCTTAGCTTCTTATTGTCTATCTTTTCACTCTCGCTGCCTCTGTTTTTCTGTCTATGAAACTTAACCTCACCTAACGTAACCTAACCTAACTTAATGTAACCTCTAGGGAAGTAATGTGTATTTATTTCCCCAGATGAAATTACTCCGCCTTGATGTGGTAGTTATATGTTGGAAAATAAATAAGTAAATGATAAACCTAAGTGTCATTAAAGTATTATTAAATAACGTTAATTTTCGCTGATAGAGTCGTAACACATTATTATCAGCATCATTATCTCTCTCTCTCTCTCTCTCTCTCTCTCTCTCTCTCTCTCTCTCTCTCTCTCTCTCTCTCTCTCTCTCTCTCTCTCTCTCTCTCTCTCTCTCTCTCGTACATTCGAAGCAGGAGAAGGAAGTAGAAGCAATATCCTGAGAAATGAAGTGCTGAGGGGAGGGGAGAGAGTGGGAGGAGGCAAGTAGGGAGAGGAAGAGCAAAAGACGGACGGAGAAAAAGAGGTAAGGTAAGGGGCAGGAAATGAGCTATAATAAACACATGATGCATTATTGACTTACCACCACCGCCGCCGCCACCACCACCACCACCACCACAGCCATATAGTGAGAGAGGAAGAAGTAATTATGATAGCGCGAGATAATTCCATAGACAATTACTGCAATGTATAAAACCACCACTAGCACCGCCGCCACTACTGTCACCACTACCGTCACTATCAACATTTTACTGCAATGTGTAATCACTGCCACCACCATCACCACCACTACCGTCACCACTATCATATACTTTCTAACCTTGTCTTTCTTAAACAAAGCCAAATGTCTCATCGCTTCACGTGGTTCATTCATTCTATTCATCCTTGTCTCATTGTAATAAGACTCACACACACGTGCGTACTTTCTCTGTATGTTTATGTAATCTAACCTAATGTTACGCAACTTAACCTGACTTATACGTAGGGATAAGAGTGAAGCAAAGAGAGAGGCACATACATATGCACGTACTTACTTTCAATACATGGCTGGATTCACTGGATTTCAAGCACAGGAACCTATTCTCAGGTCTTTAAAGGGTCTCTATAAGGTTACAATAGCATGTGTTCTTACTCGTGTAGGGTTTTATAAGGTTATTCCTGGATTTTATGAAAGTGGAATGCAAATTAATAGGATTAGACTGTATAGGATCAGAATTGAGTTTTACATGATTATAAGTTATCATTTGGTACAACGTAAATCTTGTATGTAAGTGTAGAATCAGAACAGAGTTTTACTTAATTATAACATCATTTGGTCCAACGTAAATCTTGTATATAACATGCTCTGTCTCTCTCTCTCTCTCTCTCTCTCTCTCTCTCTCTCTCTCTCTCTCTCTCTCTCTCTCTCTCTCTCTCTCTCTCTCTCTCTCTCTCTCTCTCTCCCTCTCAACGCAAAGAGGTCACAACAATAAACTTAACAAGAGAAAAGGAAATAAGGACGTGCAGAAACAATTTTCCAAGTAGAGCAACAGATCAGTGGAGTACATTACCAGAGGGAGTGAAGGAGTGCAAACAGTATACAAAGACTTAGGAAACAATGTCATAATTTGGTATAAAGACGGAATATTACGAGCTTGACCCAGTCCTATAAAAATATAGATAAGTGAATTTCTCTCTCTCTCTCTCTCTCTCTCTCTCTCTCTCTCTCTCTCTCTCTCTCTCTCTCTCTCTCTCTCTCTCTCTCTCTCTCTCTCTCTCTCTCACCATGATCTTCCTCTGCGTGCGTGGAGAAGCACAATAGTCCACTGGAGGGGATGGAGGAGGAGGAGTGGAAGGGCTCTCTCTCTTCTTCCTGCTCCTCCACCACTTCCCTCCCTCCTCCGTCTTTTCCTCCATTTTTGTGTCCATCTTCAGTGCGGGAGGAGCCATATCCCCTTTGCTGCCTTATTTTATTTATCTTTTCTTTGTTCTTTTCGCCTCCCTTCGTCCTTCATTAGCACTATTATCACTATTATCACTATTGTCCACGTGTCTTTTCAGCAACGACGAGTGTGTTCCCGCGGCGCGAGGCACATTTCATTGGTGTAAACAAGGGAAGTCTTTTGAAATAAACGAAGCACCTTTGATTCCTTTTCGCTTTAGCAGTTATTTTATTTTACTTGTGTTTGTAAATATTTTCTCCGACGCGAGGAAGCTTTCGGTTTAAAGTAAATGAAAGAAAAAAATACCTTTGAATCCCTTTAGATATGGAAAGCAATTACTTTTTTCTCTCTCTGCGTGTAAAATTACGTTTCTATTTTTATTTCAACTCTTCAATCTTTTTTTCCCTAATATAAGCTAAGAATTTTTTTTATTTATTTCACAATTGGCACTGATTTCTTCTTTCATCCATGTTTTCTTTTTTTTTTTTTCTTGGCTTAGTCAGTCTTGATAGTTGCGTCATTGCAACATATTCTACATAGTTCTACAAT
>NC_087165.1:16241011-16268511 GCF_035594125.1 Scylla paramamosain | reverse complement strand
CTGTATTTGAGGAGAGAGAGAGAGAGAGAGAGAGAGAGAGAGAGAGAGAGAGAGAGAGAGAGAGAGAGAGAGAGAGAGAGAGAGAGAGAGAGAGAGAGAGAGAGAGAGAGAGAGAGAGAGAGACTACTAGTTTTGTGGAATGTGAAAAAAAAAAAAAAACTATCAGCCAGGTAAAGTCTCTGACTCAGTATGCAAGTAAACACTATTCTTATTCAAGCCAAGCAATCAATCTCATGATGTCAGTGGCACCTGACAGCCTTGACAGCCAGGATGCATAAAGATACTGGAGAGAAAAAATAATAATTTTGGTTATTTTCTCAAGCTATCCTCCACTTAGGCAGTGACGACAAGGCACTAAATCTACTTCACTGCAGTATTATTAGTACATCATGAATATGACAAACAAACTTCAGTCATCTTCCATCAGAGGGATTAGTAAAATTCCAGGTGAGAAAAACAGAAAAAACAGAAAAATAATATATATATATATATATATATATATATATATATATATATATATATATATATATATATATATATATATATATATATATATATATATATATATATATATATATATATATATATATATATATATATATATATATATATATATATAAACTCCAAGATCTAATTTAAAACTGTCCTAGAACCTTAAACTCTAAAATATAATTCAAAGTTAATCTGCAGTAAAATTTGATATGGCATGCTTGTGTGGAACACCTTACTGGAGCTGTAAATGGCTTACGTCCACCTCTTACTGTCAGGCTGTTGATGCCATGGTGATTACCAGGGCACACACTTCAAGGGGTGGCTAACCAGATACAGGCCAACAAATCATGTATGTACCAATACTGGGCTGGATTTAGGAATACCTACTTACAGTAATACTGAACCAGTGTGATGATGAAGACAACCACTGGCTCAGTGTTGTATGATATGTCCTCAAAAAGTTGTCAAATTATCAGTACACTACAATGGAAGGAAGGAAAGTAAATAGTATGACAGCATGCAACTCTTCCTTATAGTTTCCTGAGACATACTGCCACAAACACCTGCCTCCTATGCATGGGAACTACCTCATTACTTTACTACTTACAGTAATGAATATGTTATAATGTATAAATAAGTTATATATGATTAAATGAGCCTCCTTAAACATATAGCAGTACCTGATGAGAAACTTTGCAGTCTTAACAAAGTAATGCCAAGGTTAACAAACAGCAAAAAGAGCCTCATGTCCTTCCTACATTGTTTGATTACACTTTACTAACAGTCAAGATACAAAAGCAGCAGAAATCTTCCCACCTCTCCATCCCTTCAACCAAGGCAGGCCAGAGAAAGTTACACTATACAACGCTGAAAAACTACACTGAAATTTCAAGGACCGTGAGAAAGAAGTATTCCAGAGCAACTTTTGGTCATAGGGAAGTATAACGCTTGACGGATAATAATGTAATAAATACAGGTAGGTATAGACCGTATGGGAGGAGAAAAGGATGGTTTCCAGTCCCTAATTAAGACCTGCCTCTTATACATTTCACAGCACTCTAATAACTGTTTTTTAGATTATAATTGCTGTACAAGTTTAAACAGATGAGAATACAGTTTATGACCAGAAACACCATGTTGCTGATACACTTTTTTTTTCCTTAGAGCTCAGAACTTTGAATAAATTTACACATTTATGACAAAAAGTATTTTAAGAAGCCAGACAAAACAATGAACAGTACCATTATGAAGACTGCAACACTGAAAATGTGTGCAAATAACATAATGACATTGCAATGGACCAAAAATTAGGTGAAAAATTTTCATGAAACAGTAAATATAAAGTAGCTCATGCCACTGATAAAACAAGGAATTAAGACTGGACATTAATATAGTTTCAACCATTTTACCATCAACAGTGCATTGATAAGTAGTAGGCATTGGTTACAAGAAAACACATTATGAGATTGGTAGGAAAACAAAGTTATGAAAGTACACGGTGTAGAGATGTGAGTTAGTGACTTCATGGACACCTGCATTACTGAAGCCAATGAGTCCTCAACCTGCCTTCCTCTCCTCACTGCTTCATGATCAGAATCTTGTCCATTATGTAGAGTTTAATTTTATCCCAATGGAAAAAGCAGAATAAATAAAAACATACCTCCATGTTAGGAAAAGGCCAGAGGTGAAGATATTCTGCAAGTCATAATTTGCATGTGATAATATCTGTCTTGTGTAAAGGATAGATAAACAGAGAGAGAGAGAGAGAGAGAGAGAGAGAGAGAGAGAGAGAGAGAGAGAGAGAGAGAGAGAGAGGAGAGAGAGAGAGAGAGAGAGAGAGAGAGAGAGAGAGAGAGAGAGAGAGAGAGAGAGAGAGAGAGAGAGAGAGAGAGAGAGAGAGAGAGACAGAGAGAGAGAGAGAAGAGAGAGAGAGAGAGGAGAGAGAGAGTAGAGGAGAGAGAGAGAGAGAGAGAGAGAGAGAGAGAGAGAGATGAAAGCAAGCATTACACAGTTACAGAGGCAGTAGTGTGGGTGGAGGACTCAAGGGTCATGGCCAGCTTCTCTTACAGCAGCAATTGAATTCATTTAGCAGCAATCCAAACAAAAGACATATAATTTATACGATTGTAACGCAATAAAATTTTGGGTTTCTTGTCAATATTTTCTATCAAAGTAACATAAAGCAATGAGAAACATTGATTCACTCAATAGTGTTTCGCAAGGATGCATTGCTGTGCCAGGGAACAATGGCAGGAGTCACCTTGTAGCAAGGGTAAAACTTCCTGTGGGTTTGATCTTTGTTCACAAACAGCACCCAAGAAATACAGCACCAGATCTTCCACTGTAAGATCAGGTTGTCTCCCACTAACATTCCAGAAGTGTGTAAAATAGATTAGGCATCAGTGTGCTAATCAGCTTTACAGTCCACTGGCAGCACCTGTGCATGATGAAGGGTAATGCAGTGGACAGTAGACCTATGTTGGTGTACATTTGTGTTGGTAGTTAAAGCATATGGTTTTATCCATAAAGATTTTTTTTCAATCTATGGAACACCACCTCTCCTTTACTAAACCTCATCTTTTCCTCACTGAAATGCAGGTGTCTAAAACAGTTGACAGTAGCCCCTTCTCTGTTCTCTCCTACTTTTCTACCTCATTTTGAATTCAAAGCTGGATATTGTCTATATGCACAACATTCTAACTTGTTCTCGTGCCCACATTCTTGAATTTTCTGAATTTTTTACCATCTGGCTATGACTACTGAGTCACTCTCAAACTAAATTTTATCAGTGCTGTATACCTCTCACCTAACTCCTCCTCTGACTATAAAAATTCCTTGACTATTCAACTTCCAAAGTGGAGTGCACCCTGACTCTCTTCCCTTTCACAGAGATCTTCATTTTTGGAGACATCAAAGTTCACCTCCAGCTTTGGCTTTTCTCTCCATTCACTGACCAACCTGGTGAACTAGCCTTTAACTTCCATGACCTAGAGCAATTAGTGCAACACCCTACTCATATTTGTGACAGTCTTGGAGTCCAACATTCTTGACTTTTTCCTAACTTCTAACCCTTCTGCTTATACTGTCATTCTGTTTTCTCTGTTGGGCTCCTCTAATCACAACCTCATATGTGTATCTTGTCCTATTGCTCCAGTCCCTCTTCAGGATCCCCAAAGTGGAGGTGCTTCTGGCATATTGCCTCTTCTAGTTGAGGGAAACCTGAGGAGGTATTATTCTAATTTTCCTTGGAATGACTACTGCTTCTGTGTCAGAAACCCATCACTGTGTGCTGAGTGCAAAGCAGGTGATAGCATCTGGCACAGAGGCATACATTCCTCACTCTTTCTCTCAACCTAAACCTTTCAAACCTTGATTTAACAAAGCTGGTTCTCATGCTATACATGATATAAAGGTGGCCCACAAAAAGTACCTGAGGCTTCCACCATCTGAATCTCATACACTTTATATTTTTGCTTGGAATCATGGCAACTAGCCAAAACTTCTTTATCAACAGAAAATATCAAAATCTTTCTAGGTCTAACTCCTCTCATGACTCCTGGCATCTAGCATCTCTAATAACTTTGCTTCATCTTCATCTATTAACTTGACACAACCTTCGAGATGACTATCCCTTCTTCAGTAACACTCAGTTGTTCCCCTCTTCTACAATGAACATCCTCAGTCTATCCTTTACTTATAATTTAAACCAGTAACTTCACATCTCATCTCTAGCTAAAACAGCTTCTATGAAGTAAGACTCTCTGAGTTGTCTCTGCCAGGTTTTCCTCACCCTCAACAGCTGCTAACTCTGTCTTATCCATCCATGTATGGAGTATGCTTCACATGTACCATGGAGTTCCATTCATACCACTCATTTAGACCGGGTGGAATCAAAAGCATTTTGTCTTATCAACTCCTCTCCTCTAACTGATTGTCTTCAGCCTCTCTCCCTCTCACATTGCCACAATGCATCTCTAGATCTCTTGCTATCTTCTACTGCTATTTTCACACTAACTGTTTCTAACTGCTCTTCTCATCTTGCTAACTGCATGCCTCTCCTCCTTTCATGGTTTCATTGTACAAGACTTTCTACTTTCTCTCACCCCTATTCTGTCCATCTCTCTCATGCAAGAGTTAACCATATTCTTAATCATTCATCCCTTTCTCTGGTAAACTCTGGAACTCCCTGCCTGCTTCTGTATTTCCTCCTTCCTATAATTTGAATCTTTTCAAGATGTTTCAAAATGGAGGTTTCAAAGCACTTATCCTCCATTAGTTGATTTTTCTATTTTAAATCTCTTTAGGGAACTGGCACTGGTGGACCTTTTCTTTTTTTTTTTTTTTTTTTTGTTGCCCTTGGCCAAAGGTCCTCTTACATAAAAAACAGTATCATTCAGCATAAATAGTTCATAACTTAGAAATTATTTTTAATTATTGTTCAATCCTAATGAAGCTGACATAAATGTTGGTCATACCAATTTATTTATTATGTTTATTTATGCTTTATTTATTTATTTTTTTTAGAATTTCATCCCATGGACACTTCTGAGGAAGAGAGAGGGTATGGTACTGCTATGATAAAGATTAATGGTTACATGTGCCACAAAGTAAAGCTTTTGGATAAACGTGGAAACTGCAGCCTTCAGTTTATGAACATGGGAGAATCACATGAGCAGATTTTAGGCAGAGATTTATGTATTTAAAGATGAAGAGTATTAAGAATATAAACAAATTGTAGTTGTACAAACCAAAAGATTCCTTCACTGACTAAATAAAACAATATGAATCCATGTCTAAAGCTAATGTAAAATTGTTTACTAATCTATATAATGTAAAAACAAGACTTTGCAGGCTTCTGGAGGTGGTAAAATACCAGTAATTTGATACCATATCACAGTACTAGAGAAACAGTACTTACATATGACAGTAGTTACAAAATTGGATTGTACAATGTAAAATTACTATTGGTTTTATCTTTTTTACATGTGATTGCTTGCTTTATAAAGTATATATTTTGGCTTTGAGTAACATCTTGCTGCTTAACCTTTGTTTTATTTTCCTTACACATTTGTGAGCTTCAATCAATGCTTACTTGTTGCAAGATCAGTGTTTGTTTGTGTAGTATGTTGCTTACACAGGTACAGCAAATGCTTCCAAGACTGTCTACTTTGTTTCTGTGTACATTCATGCCACTTGCTTATGGTACAGTGCATCTGTGCAAAGCTAATTATCTATATTGTGTGTTGCAAATTCATTGCATATAGGAGTCATTTATTGGTAATATTAATTAATGAATGATGAAAATCATATTTTCCCTTCTTTAGTTTACTAAGCAGTTAATGGATACATGAACATCACTACATTGTGATACACTTTACCATTTACTGTGCCTCAATATATTATCATCAAAGTACTGTAATGGAGTGAATTATAGTTAAACATGATCTCATTTGAAAATATTTGTGCCACCCTTTTGATATAATTTAATCAACATCCACACAGGTGATGTATACAAAAATAGGCAAACAAGCAACAAAATAAAGGAAACATCAGATATGTTACTGAAATCCCTTCGGCTTGATGACTAGGTATATTTTAAATTACAATATTAAAAAAAAAATTGTGTAAATATATATATATATATATATATATATATATATATATATATATATATATATATATATATATATATATATATATATATATATATATATATATATATATATATATATATATATATATATATATATATATATATATATATATATATATATACACACACACACACACACACACACAAGAAATTTAAATATTATAACTGATTTCCTAGCACTTCAGTGGTAGAAAGGGCATCTCAAAACTGCACCAAGTTCATCTGATCTTAGCTGGGTATTAATTCCTGTGAGGCACGCTGCTATAGGCAAAAGCCTACATCAGCCAGTGTTGACAAAATAATAATTCCTGATAGGGACCACACTCATAATTCTTGCAGAGCTCATAGCTACCTAACTCAGGAATTGTGCAATTAACTTTTTCATTATATACCATTTGATTGTCTACCTCAAGTTTATGACAAGAATAATGTTTCATGAAATTAGAAGAGGAAAAAAAGGTATGAATACATTAAGGACCTGTAATAGGCCACATGTAATGGCAGTTACTCAGGCCACCTCACATTACAATCAAACAAAACTAGTCAAGTATAGTTTAATAAAAATATATTTTCTAATCTTATTTGTACAATAAACAGAACAGGTCCCAATGTATCAGCAGGCCAACAGCTTATTGACATACTTGCAAACACTGATAACAGCACCTTAGTCACCTCTGGTTTTCACACTAATGTAATAATACATACAAATTCAGCAGATAAAATTATTGATTCAGTGAATTCTTCCTGCTATAGAATAATCAAACTTTAGCTTCTGCAACTCAACTAAAAAAAAAAAAAAAAAAAAAAAAAAAAAAAAAAAAATCACCTGTGAATGCAATGAATATTTCAAGAATATTTTGTGCATATTCCTATAGACATGTTGCTAGTTGTCAATAATTATTTATGTTATGCATCATATCTTATGCCATTACAAATGCATCACATCTAATGCCATTACAAACAAATTCATTGATAGCTAGTTATGAAAATGTTAATTATTATTAATTTTTTAATAATACATTTTGGAATAAATATACTACTCATAATTATGTACCTTAGCAGACCCTTGGTGGAAAAACAGTATAATATTTGTTTATTGTTGAATTTAGATAAAGCCAGGCACATTAACACTACCTCCTACATACCCTTGTAAACAGTGGTCTGGTAAACAATGTGGGTCACTATTTTTTTTATTTTGACTAATTTTTCCTCTGGTATATAAGCAATTCACAAGATTCTCTCTCTCTCTCTCTCTCTCTCTCTCTCTCTCTCTCTCTCTCTCTCTCTCTCTCTCTCTCTCTCTTTCTCTCTCTGCATTTCATTTCTCTACAACTGTATTATTCTCTCTCATGTGTTCTCCCTGACTCCTTCCTTTTCTTAATGCAAAATGAATGTTAACAGTATTATGCTTCTGAATTAACTGTTGCAAGAAAAAATTACACATTTTTTTTGTTCACCATGGCACAAAAATAATGTGTATTTACTATGGCACCTTATTAATTCATTTCTTTGGTAAAAAGATATAAATACATCAGTAATACACAGCATGTTTTTTTTTACTGTAAATAAATAGTGAGTATAGTAAATATGTGCATCCTTACAACAGAGGAATGTTTGTGATGTTAACTCCTCTTTAGATGATATACATACATGAATATTTCATATGTATTATTTCTAAAGCCACATTAATTACAACTGTATAGTGTATATAAACATATTTACAAGGATGATAAACGAATGGATGATAAATGAGTGCAGATGAAAAATGGATGGCAAAGAGCATTTGTATATATTCGAGACCTATGAATTATCTTTAGTTAACCGTATCAAAGTGTTGTTTCCTAGGTACATATCATACAAGAATAACTAGAATGTATGAAAGTAAAAAATATTCTACATTCTTACATAATGTGGTGGGAATCAATGCTTCATACATACATAACCCTACTGATACCCACAAATAGCATATCACGCAACCTCTTCCCAGCTATATATCAATGATCCTAGTAGGAAAGGATGGCCATTTGAAGGAGTATATGTATGAAAGAGGTGCAAGAAGTAGAGAAGAATTTCAGCAAATAAGGGGGAAATGTTTGGATTCTGGAGGGAGCACAGCAGCAAAGTAATACTTGTATGGATCTGCCAACCCTAAGTTTTCACTTAGGTTATTAAATAAATAAAATAACATATTCAACACGTCTCCTTGCAAGAAATAACAAATACAAAGATAAAGCTGTTGTTTGTATCATTTTCCCTTCCCTTCCTAATATAGATTAATACAAAACCTCATACACAACCTTCCTTCCTGCCATGCACTGCTGGCCTCCACATTTCTCCCTTCTCAGCCATCAACTTTGCATGGAGCTCCTCAGCACGCTCCCTCAGGTGGCTCAATTCCTCCTGAATGCGGTCAGTGATGTGGCGACGAGCATTGGCTGGATCTTCATTCCTTCTCCGCATCTCTTCCACCTCTGCCCTGAAGTCCAGCGGTTCACCCACCACCACTGTTACCCATCTGCCAATTCGGGGGATGTAGGGAGGGTGGTTTGGCAAGACACGGTCCATCCCAACATGGTAGAAGGGCAGCACAATGGGGCACACTGATGAGTCATACACCAGGCGCCCAACTCCCCACTTCAGTCGCATTTTCTCAAGTGTCATATTCACTTTGCCCTCAGGAAATATGTGCACCCAGTGACCTTCCCCTAAACGCTCCAGCAGAAAATCCATTGCTTGCTGTGTGTCAAGAGGTGTCTTTTATTAATTAGTTGCCATGAATATATATATATATATATATATATATATATATATATATATATATATATATATATATATATATATATATATATATATATATATATATATATATATATATATATATATATATATATATATATATATATATATAATAAACCCTCATTATAATGGACCCTGTTACAGTGGGTTTCCACATTTAACAGATATATATGGCCTACAGACCATCCATCGGATTTACTGGATAAATGTCGGTAAATGAGGCAGAATGTCTGGCCAAAGGCTGGAATATTAAATTTGTATTATTATTGATAATTCACTAAATGCCAACACACATTCCACAGTATTTTACATGAGGTACATGTTTGCCATCATCACAAATATATTATTACACTGTAGTGTGTTGGCATGTTTGGAGCTCCCATCTAGTGGAGCTCATCTTATTAAGTGGCAGTGGCAGGGAGGGAGAGAGGGAGGGAGGGTGTGGGTGGTGGTAGTGGTGGTGGTCCAGAGTTGCACTGTCTGCCATAATTATGGTATTTGTCATAATTTGGTGCTTGCCATCTACCATACATTGTCTACCATACACTAAGCCATAATATAAAGAAAAATGTCATAATTTTCACACTTATGGCGCTCCTGACCCACTCACCACCACTTTTATTGGATTTTTACCTTCAAAGAATCAGAATAATACGAGCTACACTGCAGGTCAGTTGTGGGTGTGCTGAATCCCCGGTTATACTACATGTGTACATGTACATGTGATCAGCTATGTACACACAGTTATATATTTATTAGTTTTCTATGGTAATAGATGATAAATCATGTTTATGTATATGCCATATGTGGAGTTTATTTCAGAGTATATATAATGACTAGGGAACAGTGTTACAACAAGGATAAAAGCAGAAAGTCCTCTCTTCAGAGAGGAATTTTATAACCAGACATGTTATCCCTAATGGAGCTATGCTTATGCTACTGGTTGTTGGCCCTGATTGCTGTGGTTACTGTGGGTGAAATTTTTTTATTTTTCAGGAGTTGTGCTAAGAGATTGTCATACTGTGGACTTGCATTAGAAAGTTTAATTATCACTGTGTTTGCTGATTTATTGACTACTATTACTATGAAAGAATTACAAGTTATCAGTCTCTTTAACCAAGATTAAATTATTTTATGCTTATTCAAGTGCTATTGTATCATGAATGCAGTGATACCTCATGATTTGAACTTAACTGGTTCTTTTGGGCTGTTCAAATTGGGAAGCAATTTATCCCATTCATATTAACGTAAAAAAATTCATCCATTCCAGGTCCCAAAATCCCCCTATATTTTTATTTATTTTTTTTTATTTTTATGGATTTATGTTGTGCTCTAAACACAGAATTGAATGAAAACCTAAATTATAAAAAAAAATACAGTAAAAAGAAAACATAAAGCACCGTATATTTCGGCATATAAGACGGCACTTGAATCATCCTAAAAAGACACAAAAAAGTGGGTTTTCCTATATGTCAGATACAAAAAAAAATTACCTTAAATTTTTTTGCAAAATACCATTGTAAATAAACACCAACCTCAAAATGATGAGCCATCGAAAATTCCTGCCATCTTCAGTCTTGAAAACAGTTGCAGTGTACACAATTTTTATTTCGCACTAAAATCCACTCTCTCTCTCTCTCTCTCCATTCCCTTCCCTCTTTCCCTCCCTCCCTCCATCCTTAATCTCTCTCTCTCTCTCTCTCTCTGTGAAAGTAAGGACAATTCTGAGAATTGCTAATTAGAATGTGACTGATAGAGAATGAAAATATAATTATACAAGGGTGAGAAAGAGAAAGGATAAAGCAAAAATGACATAGAAGTTCAGTCCAGACAGAGTTCCGTCCCAGTCAGTCACCCAGTCACGAGCAGTCAGTCTTGGTCTCTCACCCAGTTTTGTTCAGTCACAGTCAGCTTGAGAGACACTGCTCAGTCATCATCCATATCACTTCAGAGAGAGAGAACAATCAATCGTCACGTTAGAATTTAGTTTCGAATCCAGTGTTGTGTAGTGCAGCTGAAGGAAAATAAAATCTCTACATTGATAGTGCTTACCAAGTAATGCTATTCTAATCCTATGAAAATCCCACAATAAAGGGCAGTACAGTCACCCACCTGGTACACCCCAAGTCCCCGGATGATGGGTACACATTTCCCACTGCTGAAAAACCAGCTGTAGATGCGACGTGTAAAGGCAATGTCATGGGCAGCAGGAGACCAGCGCATGGTGGTGGCACTCCACAGGTGCCGCCACTTCAGCACACCTGCATGAGATGACTGCGTTAGTGTGAAAGTGGCACAAAATCAACCGAGATATCCCCTAAAACTCTTTGTGTGCCTAAAATGAAATATACAAGAGTTGGTTGTAGTAATTTGATTAACACCTGTTCACTGATATTTTTGAAAGGAAATAAGTAAAAGATGAAAAGGACTTAAATTCAGAGCAAAATTCTAATTCTACTGGGAGAAATATGCCGTTAAAAAGTTAGAACTGCTGTGCTTACTAATAAAGAAAAACACTCCAGCATTTATACACATTACACAGATGCCAACTCTGTACACAAGTTATGAAAAATCATTGAAGTTAGAACTGTGTAGCTTTGATTTCAAATACTAATTAAAACCAACCTAATTTGGCAGCTAGGGTATGGTCATGGTGTGGGCGCAGTGCTGCTGGGTTGCCTCCTAGGGAACACATGGTGGGTGATTCCTGTCAGGGTGAAGTCACCTGCGCCTTGCCATTCACGATGAGTTCCTATTTATATTTCTTCAAATTACCCTACAAGTATTATGAAACTAACATCACCTTAACCCTGGTGTGAATCAATAAATATAGCATGTCAGGACAAGGCCTCGGTAAAGCTGGATGGTGAGTGTTGCCCTTCATGATGAGTTTAACATTTTCTTTCATGAAATAAATAACACACTTCCCACTTGTATTCTTCGGATTACCTTCTAAATATAGTTATAAATAACACAGCTACACAAATTAAAACAGCCATAATAGTTAATGAGAATAACACTTTCTTAGAAACACTCTACAAATATGTATTTATGCCATGTTTTTTTTATTGATGTATAGATATACATGTATAATGACTTCACTTTTTGTAGGATATTATATTTATGTGAAAATCATATTTATTTTTTCTCCATTATATTTCTAATGTAGCAGTTTCCAACCTTTTTCCTGTTTCCCCCCTTCTACCAGTTCACCTGTTTGTATTTCACCTGTTTATAAAGTAACCACAAAAATTATGGAATTTCAACCAAAATTATTGTACATAGTCACTACCAAAGGCAACTGAAGCAGAAATTTTTACTTGTATTTGTATATAGAACTTGAAGAAAAGTCAACTGCCACATTATGAGTTTTTTTTTTTTTCTGTTGGCCAATATCTGGTCATTTTTATTTTCCTCAATAGATTTCCTCATTGGAATTCTAAAATTTCCCCCAGGTTGAGAAATACTGTTCTAGTGCCTTTTTAGATGTATCACAGAAGTTACTTGGGGTAGTTTTAGCAAGAGAGGCAGCACTGTACCCACAATCTGATCCCAGCCTAGTGGCCAAATTCGTCTGGCTTTTCTGTAACATCAGATCTTGCTCAGTTCCAATCTGTGTCTTAAAAACTGAACTGTTTCATGTCACACATAAACACTCTAAGCCAATCTTACCTCAGACACTCTTCCTCACATCCACCCAGGGTTGGAAAAAATCTGGGTTTAAATTTTTTTTTTTTTGTGGGGAGGGCATTTTTATTTATTTTATTCCTCATATTTATATATAATCAGCTTAAATATGTCATTAAAATATAATCTAGAGTGAAACAAAAGTTTGAAGTGTTTTTTTTTTTCATGTAAGAGGGGCACCAGCCAAGAGCAACAAAAAGGCCCACTGTGGTGCCAGTCCCAGAACAGAGTCGAAAATGGTAGTCAGAAATTACAGGATAAGTGTCTTGAAACCTTCCTATTAAAAGAGTTCAAGTTATAGGAAGTGGAAATTTCAGAAGCAGGCAGGGAGTTCCAGAGTTTACCAGGAAAAAAAGGGATGAATGATTGAGAATACTGGTTAACTCTTGCATTAGAGAGGTTGACAGAATAGGGATGAGAGGCAGAAGAAAGTTGTGTGCTGCAAGGCCACAGGAGGAGGGGAGACATGCAGTTAGCAAGATCAGAAGAGCAGTTAGCATGAAAATAGTGGTAGAAGATAACAAGAGATGCAACACTGCAGTGATGAGAGAGGCCAAAAATAGTCAATTAAAGGATAGGAGTTGATAAGATGAAAAGCTTTTGATTCCACCCTGTCTAAAAGAGCAGTATGAGTGGAACCCCATCATACATGTGAAGCACACTCCATATATGGACTGTACAGAGTTAGCAGCTTGGAGGTCGGAAAAACTGGCAGAGACAACTCAGAACACCTAACTTCACAGAAGTTGTTTTAGCTAGAGATGAAATGTGAAGTTTCCAGTTTAGATTATAAGTAAAGGACAGACTGAGGATGTTCATTGTACAAGTGGGGAACAGCTGAGTATAAGTGAAGAAGAGGGAATAGTTGTCTGGAAGGTTATGTCAAGATGATAGATGGAGGAATTGAGTTTTTGAGGCATTGAACAATACTAAGTTTGCTCTGCCCCAATCAGAAATTTTAGAAAGATCAGAAGTCAGGCATTCTGTGGCTTCCCTGTGAGAAAAGTTTACTTCCTGAAGGGCTGGATGTCTATGAAAAGATGTGGGAAAGTGTAGGAGTGGATAGGACAAAAAGTTTGATTTAGAAGATCATTTATGAATAACAGGAAGAGAGTAATTGACAGGACAGAACCCAGAGGAACATCACTGTTAATAAATTTAAGAATCTTCCTGTTGAGGATAGAGAGGCAGAAAATTAAAGCAATAGGATGGTAGTTTGAGCGACTAGAATGGTCACCCTAAAATTTTTTGGAACAGGTAGAATTTAAGCAAACTTCCAGCAAAAAGGAAAGGTAGATGTTGACAGACAGAGTTGAAAGAGCTCAACTAGTCAAGGTGCAAGCACAGAGGCTCCATAAGCCTTCCGAGGGTTTAGGACAGTGAGGGCATGGAAAACATAACTGCGAAAGATCTTAATGGGTAGCATGAAGTAGTCAGAAAATGGTGGAGAGGGAGGAACAAGCCCTGAATTATCCAAGATAGAGTTTTTAGCAAAGATTTGAACAAAGAGCTCAGTTTTAAGAATAGATGAGATAGCAGTTGTGCCATCAAATTGAAATAAAGGAGGGAAAGATGAAGAAGCAAAGTTATTGGAGATGTTCTTGGCTGTCAGAAGTTACAAGGAGAGTTAGATCTTGAAAGATTTTGACATTTTCTATTAATGAAGAACAGACACTTGCTTAGGTCATGCTGATACAGGTTGGTCTGGCTGTACAAAGCCTGTGTTAACTTTAACTTGTACTATACAGGAAATGAACGGGTCAGGCTTGACTGCTTTTACATTTTTTATGTATATGTAAATATATAAACCTTATTTATCATTATGATATAGAAATAAATTTTGATATGCAAAATATTTTTAATTAAACCCAAAAAACCCAACTTAGGCTATTTTTTTTGGGGGGGGGGTCATTTTTATTTATTTTATTTTTTTTATGGGGTGGGTTTTCTTAATGCCAAGCCTGCATCCACCTCTTCACGAACACCTAAATTCTTCTCTTCTGCTTCTGTATTTACATAATTCTCTACATTCATTTAATCTTTTCTTTCTTAGCTCCATGTTCTCCTTCCCTCTTAAACATTCCCATTACCTTTTCATCTTTTCTATACAACCTTTTTTCTTTATCTTACTTATAGCAGTCATATCTATTTCTTTCTCAACTCCCCAGATCTCTTGACCTTTGAACAACTTCTGAAGAGAGACATCTCCATACTCTTTCCCTCCAAAACATTATCCTTCCAGGTCTTCCTGAACATGCTCTTCTTATGCCTTACCCCAGAGTGCAGGGTCATCAATGCAGGAGTAATGGTTGGAGACAGTGATCAGCGGCGTACCCTTTGGCCTCTTCTCCACCATCTCTTGCAAGCGCTCCACATTATGGCCATTGACGCTGTTGCACAAACCTGATGGATGAGAAGGAAATGTAACAAAGAATCATATGCTTACTGTCACTTGCAAAGTAAAATATGTACTACACACTACTACAGGGGTCGGCAACCTTTTGAACATAGTGTGCCAGTTTATAATTCATGCCACTTTTTTACTACCTTGCGTGCCAAATGTTATTTTTTCAGCCCTATATGTAGCCTACGAAAATGAAAATCATAATTATACACTATGACTGAGTATGTAGTGACCATTGTAATTAAAGTAAAATGTATTTTTCTCCATATACATAACATAAATGTGACATTTTTTGTAGCATTTATTATTCTTAGTAACTAAAAATATACTTCTTTATTTTAAAATTGTACTCACATTATTAATGCGATCCTTGCCCTTGCTTCCCTTTGGCCAAAGTTGAAATTTCAGGTGAATATCTGGACACCTTGAGCTTTACACAACCCTCAGAATGATCCGTTGTAAGGTTGCTGCGATGGGGATTGAGGATGTGCTTCATGTGTGAAAATATCTGCTCGCACTGATATGTAGATCCAAATGCTGATAGCAATGCAAAAGCTACTTTCTTCATGCAACTGAATTTATCAGGCAGTGATGTCCAGGAACTTAATATGGAGGCTGCATGATCAGTCGTACTAGTTTCCAATATTTCTCGAAGATCCTTAAATTTAGCTGACCACAATGATGATGCCTGAAAGTCAATTAACTGCATTTGCAACTCCTCAGTTTCCATCCACTCAAAAAGAGATGCGTCCAACTCACTGTATCTAAACGTGTCTGGTCTGATTAAAAAGGAAAACACTGGGCCGATGTTTTGGAAATCTTTAAATCTGATTGAGAACTCAGATTTCAATTCTTGCATGTACACCTGAAGATCAGTAGTGTTGATAGGATGAGTTGCAGATAAGTTTTTCAAGTTTTTGAAGTAACGGAAAGAACCATTTTTAATATCTGATGAGTAAACTGCAAGCTTTGCAACAAATGCCTTCCAAGTATCATACAAGTCCATCACTGTTTTTCCTGCACCTTGCAAGAGAAGACTGAGGTCATTTAGATGTTTGGTGATGTCTGAGAGAAACATAAGTTTCACAATCCAGTCTCTGTCCTCCAGCTCAGGGTAGCCTTGGCCTTTTTCTGTTAAGAAAAGCTTGACTTCATCAAAGCATTCCACAAATCTCTCCAATACCTTCCCACAGCTTAGCCACCTAACACTGCTGTGCAAGGGTATATCTTTGTAAGCACTGTCCACCTCTTCAAGGAAAGCTTGAAACTGCCTGTGCGTAAGAGAAGAGTGTGCAACAACAAAATTCACTACTTTTGTTACAGTAGCCATCACCTTGTTGAGATCAGAGTTCGAGATTTTGGCACATAAATTTTCTTGATGAATTATGCAATTTCAAAATGGGGTGTCCAATTTTATCCTCAACAAGCTTGGTAAAACCCTTGTTTTTTCCTACCATAGCAGGGGCACCATCTGTTGTAACTGCAAAAATCTTTCTTATGTCAACCCCTCTCTCCTCAAAATGGTCAGTGAATGTCTTCAGTATGTCCTCCCCCTTGGTAGTGCCATACATAGGTTGAAGACAGCACAGCTCCTCGTGTATCTCTGTGTCACTGTACCTGGCAAAAACAGCCAGGCGGGGAATGTCATTTATATCCACGCTTTCATCCAGGGCCACACTGAACACAGGTGTAGTTGTTAAAGCAACAGTTTGTTGCTCACCTACATTAGCAGCCATTTCAGAAATACGTCTCTCCACGGTCCTAGCTGAGGCAGGAATATCTTTTATCCTTGAGATGATCATGTGTTTGTTTGATATGCCATCAAAAAGCACCTCAGAGCACTCTAGGAAAGCTGCTTTTATGAAATCTCCATCAGTAAAAGGCTTTCCATGCTTGGCAATACACAGAGCTAGTTTGTAACTGGCCTCAGTTGCATTGATTTTGCTAGCACTCAGATTCTTAAACACATTACTTTGTTTCTCATAGCGGGATACTGCTTTCTTAATCGCTTCAGTCTTGTCTGCACTGTCCTTGAAAGTCTTCTCGTGTTTTGTTTCAAAGTGTCTTTTAACACTAGATGTGCGGCACACGACATTTTCGCAGCAGAGAGCACACACAGCACGATCATTCTGTTGAATAAATCCAAAGTCATTTGTCCATGATGACTGAAATGATCGGACATCAAGTTTGACTTTTTTCGCAGTAGCCATGGTGAGAGTAACTAGCAAGAGCGTCACTCAGGGCAGCTAAATAGTCACTGAAATAGCAGCGCTGCTTGACTGATGCGTCACCAGCGGCGGGGGCCAACGTGTCTCATACTCGTCTACATCTCGCTGTGCTCACGTACACCTCATCGCGGGTACAAAACATTTTCGTTTTAATTTAATCATTTTAATATATCAAAAGAAAGAATTATTTAGAATCATACGAAAATTTAAATCATAATTGTAAGGATGTACAATACACATTCTCTCTCTCTCTCTCTCTCTCTCTCTCTCTCTCTCTCTCTCTCTCTCTCTCTCTCTCTCTCTCTCTCTCATTATTTCGTTGCTTTACTTTTTTTTTTTTGCTCCATATCACGTGGCGTGCCATAGGCAAGCACTCTGCGTGCCAAGTCTGGCACGCGTGCCATAGGTTGCCGACCCCTGCACTACTATATTACATGTAGAAGTAATGAAAGTAATAAAATTTTTCATGTCATTGTATTTTCATGTTCTTTCTTCAAGTAGACACATTTGAAATACTACTATTACAGAGGGAGGGATTTTATTAATTCCAAAATTAACAAATCCAGTTATCACAACAGGGTTGGTAAGTGTGACTGTGAGCTGCCAAATGAAGAACCTATAGAAATATGAATGGGTCAAGCACTACTATAAAATGTGTGTGTGAGTATATGAGAGAGAGAGAGAGAGAGAGAGAGAGAGAGAGAGAGAGAGAGAGAGAGAGAGAGAGAGAGAGAGAGAGAGAGAGAGAGAGAGAGAGAGAGAGAGAGAGAGAGAGAGAGAGAGAGAGAGAGAGAGAGAGAGAGAGAGAGAGAGAGAGAGAGGAGAGAGAGAGAGAGAGACTTGAGCAGGTTCCCTCTGTGTTTTATGAAGCAATATGGCAGTTTAATTCATATTACCCATTTTGAAATGTTGGACTGTACCAATCACAGGCACAGCTACCTATCTGAGAAAAGCTTCTTATTAAGTTTCATTAGTAGTGTCAGTTTGTGTACAATGTATAATGGTATTTATTTATTTATTTTTTTTTTTAAGTTCATACCTTTACACAAATATTGAAATGCAGAACCTAGTGTGACTTGGTGAGTCCAGAGGGAGTATCAAGAGGTTAAATATTTGGCTAACTTAGTTTTGAAGTGCCCCTCACTGACATACCGCTAAGAGATTCACACATAATTCTTGGAAGGAGGCTAAGCAGGGATGATGTTTCACCAATTCATTCACAGTAACCCCACTACCCAAAGGTACAAAATATGACAACACTGCCACTGACTGATGCTCTCATTCCCTTGCTGGTTTAGTAATTCCATGTTGCTTTGAAACATAATAAATAAATATATTTTTATCTAAATTATTTATTATTTATTACAGATTATCCACAATTATCCAAATAGAACAGTTTTATATTACTTACCAATGGTTTCAGAAAGAATAAAGTAAATGTCACACCATTTCAAGATGAGATGGGAATACACAAGCAAAACCTAGAGTGAAAGTACCAGTCTGTGGCAGTCTTACTGTTCACATTTCTACGGGTCGTGAGTTCACTGTGATGGTGCTCATGAAACAGATCACAGTTCATAATGTATATGATTTCCCCATACAAAACCTGCTTTACTACCATGTGGCCTGGCTTGCTGTGCAATGGCATATGAATAAAGAAAAATTAAAGTATATATGGCATGAAACTATTGCAGTCTTTTGTGTGTAGCTGGGATTAGTTATGGTTCCATTTGGTCAGAGAATTTCTCTGAGTCAATGGACAAGCTGGATGACTGCTGAGAAACCTTAAGCTTTTTGAATTGGAAGGAGACAAATTTAATGCACACAAGTAGACCTAAACTGATGATAATAAAGAGCACATTAATCTAGTTTAACATACAATAGTTTGGAATTTCTGGGAGGAAGCCTATCATTTCGATAAACATAAGTGATTTTGGAGAGAAACACTTACCATATTAATTCAGAGCACATCAAAATCTACCAAAACAAACTACTGGTTTCAAGCTGTGTGGTTGCCGCTTTCCGAAAGTTTACCAAAGCCTAGAGCAGAGCCATTCCCACACAACCTTCCTGAACTTGCCCTCCCATCTCCAACGCTTGGAATACAGGTCCAGTAATCATACACAACAATTAATTTTACTAAAAGTTTTCAATAATAGGAGACGGTGAAGTGGACGTTAACTCCGAAGCTAGGCTGAACACAACCTTTTTTGGCATTCACTTACTTAGCAGGATCTTGCTGAAGGTGCCCACCATGGGAATAATAAAGGTGCTCCTGAGCCTGAAGGAAAGGGGTGGGTCCTTCATGTCCGGGAAGGGCCATCCAAAGCGGAGAAACAACCCCTTTCCCTCCGGTTCCGCCATGGTTACCTGATCCTGATCTTGATGCTACAGGTGACGGGATCGCTCCTGAGTCAGGCCTTTGGAACGGCAACTCATGTAAAAAAAAAAAAAAAAAAAAAAAAAAAAAAAAAAAAAAAGCCAGTGGTTCTTACGGCTGTCCCACACAGAACTGATTTAATTACGGTGGATGAAACTATCTTTTTCTGATAGTTCATGATGTGTTTTATATAAGTCTGATGTCTGGTTTCCTTAAGAATCACTACTTTTCCATACTGGGGGGAAGGGGATAAAAAAAAAGATACTGATTTGTAACGAAAACGGTTATCAAATTCACTCAAAATACACATATATCTACCAGAAAAAAAATATTCTCTTCATGAACTATGAGACAGGGAACAATGTAAAAATTTACCTATATAAAAAAAAAAAAAAAGCACACTTGTAAATATTAAACGCCTAACCTAATCTGATGTTAACTATTCTGTTTTGTATACTATGGAGTAGATATATATCCATTTACTTTCAGAGAAGCATGTTAGTTATAGAGATACTAAACCTAATCTATACTTAACCTTACCTGGTGTAAAGTATTTTAGTTATAGAATCTTACTGAAATACTAAATCTAAATATGTTACCTAGTTATAGAAAAAACATAATCAGTATCTCTGAAAAAAAAAAAAAAATATGCTCATGGTTCCTGAAGAGACTGTCTGATGATGGAAGGAGGGATTGCTATTGTAATGTTTTTCTCATATTTGCAAGCTGAATTTAGGTAGAAGAAACAAGGTAATTGATTTATAAAGACAGACCATTATGAGGAAGGCAGAATTGATACTGCAACATAAAAATGTGTAAGACTATGTCAAAGGGAACTATTGAAAAGTATTTATTTCCCAATTGCAAAAAGGGATCTGATGATGTCTTGCAATATAATACCACTGGAGAAAAAAAACTCACTAGCTCTGTTTAGTGGTCCCATTTTAAAAAGACTTAAACCACACAAAACAAACAATAAAACGTTTGCAAGCTCCTATATTGTAGTAAGTAGTGGTAAAGGACAACAGTGTGAAAGTTTAGGTTTTATATGTTCTTAATTTACTTATGTATACATTTTGTATTTAGCACTATGAAAGCTGATACCAAGATTCATGCTGATACATGCTGATACATGTGAGTTATGCTGCTTTAAAACAAAGAATTTTTTAAAAATTTGTCTAATCATTACACATATGTACACTCATCAGATCCAGGATATAGAATTGAATGTGAAATTGATGGCTGTTCTAGATCATAACAAATCTGCATTATTTTATGATTGCCATTTTAATAGAGTCAGTAGGAAATTTAAAGTTAGTGATGATTCAACACTTCATCCAGAGATTAGCATTTGTATGCAGAGTGAAGCTGATTATGATTCTGTGGAATATCTACACACAGTAAAACACATGGAACACATTTTGGCAGTAAAGCCTGTAACATATGATGGGATTACCTATAGTAGTGGACTGTGTGTCACCCTAGGAGAGAATGGAGATTTACTGTTTTTCAGGTATATTAGAGAGGCTTTCTTGATTAACAGGCAGCCTTTCCTGCATTGCAACCTTATGGAAACAGTTGATTACTCTGTTCAGTTCCATTCCTATATAGTTAGAAGATCTTGCTGAGAAACTGTTATTGACATTCATCAACTACCTGGTCCTCATCTTAATTCAGTGTATTAGATTTCTGAAAATTTGTTTTTTGTTACTGTTAGATATCATGTAATACTATAAACTCTTTGTGTGTGTGTGTGTGTGTGTGTGTGTGTGTGTGTGTGTGTGTGTGTGTGTGTGTGTGTGTGTGTGTGTGTGTGTGTGTGTGTGTGTGTGTGTGTGTTTGTATGTTTATAAACACTTGTCCTAACCTCCACTTAACTGCTTAAACTTCAGAAATTATCAAACTTCACATCACAGTAACCTCCTACAAAAGATACTGTCTATGACCCCTGAATTTGCCACTCTTGCTGGGCTAACAGAATTAATAAGAAAAATCTTCTTCTGTTTCCTTACCAAAGGATATATTAATTCAGTACTTGTTTGAGGAGGAGGATTTTTCTGAATGGGTTGACCTGGATGAGGACACCATCAAGACTTTTGAGGATCAGAGGATCTATAAACTGAAAGTAGTGGTTCTAGATGAGCCTTTTGCAAGTGCCATCAGTCCTAGTCCCAGATCCACTGCCAGACAAGAACTACAGGCTGATGATATGCACCACACTACAAGTACCTCATCACATTCATTCTCTTTTTGCACCCTCTGAGTCTGGGTAAATTTAACAGTCTGGTTGGTAATATTAATGCCTAGTAGCATATAATATATCTTGATTGTGAATATCTAAGAAAAAAATGTGCATGCCTGTGTATATTAAACTGAACTAAAACATCTTTAAAACAAAGCATATAAGACAAGTATACAAATTATCACATATTACACATTATTCTGTCAGTTCAAAGCCTGGTGGAAAAGATCATGCCACAGCCTTCCCTGTCAAGTACAGGATTTGTATTCAGCAGTTACCTCATGGTATTAAGATCAAACAAGAAAAAACATACCTCTGGATCAGCAGGATGTGTGACACCTGCTTGCATGTATTTACAATCATGGGACTGGACAGTACAAAAATGCTTTTTTAAGTATTGTTTTATTTGCAAATATATAACTTTTCTGTCCTTTTTTTAAGTAACATGTTATCTTAGCTATCATAATCATGCAGAACAACATCTTAACAGTATGAAAATGCTTTTTTAAGTATTTTTTTTATTTGGAAGTATATAACTTTTTCTATCCCTTTTTTAAGTAACATGTTATCTTAACTATTATAATCATGTAGAGCAACATCTTAACTCCACTTCCTGTGTGTGTGTGTGTGTGTGTGTGTGTGTGTGTGTGTGTGTGTGTGTGTGTGTGTGTGTGTGTGTGCATTCATGTTTCTCTCCAATCCTACAAGATGTCAAAAAAAAATTGCCTTGTGCTGCGCCACAAAAAACTGATAGATAAAGTTAGGGGCATATTATGCAATGTTACAAAAGGCCCTGTAATAAATTTATTTTGAAAATATCATTAAAAATTAATTGAATTCATTGAAAGTATCAACAATAGACAACAAAATTAACCAAAGCCTGTTCATTGTTAAAAAAAAAAAAGTTTGCATGGACACCAGAGAGGTGAGGATTATTTTGTCTTTTCTAGCCTTCTGAGTTACCAAAGAAACTTTAGTATTGCAATAAGTAGGAACTCAAAAGTTGTATGTTAGTGTGGTAAATAGTCTGACATCCATCAGTTAAAGTTGATGCTTGTAGAAAATCCAACAGGTTAAATAATTGTAACAATATGAAGCATATGACTCACTTGCCCCTTCCAAGGAAATTATAGTTGTTTCTGGTTCTCCACCAACCTGTGTTCTCAATCTGGATTAAAGATTCTATACATACAAGTTCCTTGATTCAGATCAAGGTAGTAGTAGTAGTAGTACAAATTAGATCAGCTAGCCAAAAAAGCATTCAACAGAAATGTAACAAGTAGTACCAGTAGTAGTAGTAGTAGTAGTAGTAGTAGTAGTAGTAGTAGTGTCTTGACACCTTTCTCAACCTTTTCTTCACTAACTTTTGGAACATTCACAACCTTAGATCTAAACACAGCTGTCTGAGGCAACTGACAGTAAACCCTTTTCTGCTCTTTCCTACTTTCTCTAGCTAGTATCCTCATTTCCAATCCAAAGCTGGATGTTGCATCTCTGTGTACAGCATAATTTGCTTCCATGCCCAAGTTCTTGAGTTTACCAATTTTTCTGCCATCTGGCTTCAACTTCAGTCACTTTCAAAACAAAATTTATTTGTGCTGTACTATACCTCTCGGCTAATTCCTTTAACTATAAAACGTTTGTTGATTCTTCAGCTTCCAAAGTGATATATATATATATATATATATATATATATATATATATATATATATATATATATATATATATATATATATATATATATATATATATATATATATATATATATATATTATATATATATATATATATAATCAGTGGTTACGACGAGCTCTGTGGTAGGTATCAAGGATAAGAAAATTTGTCTCTCACGTGGAGCTGTAATATACCATTACGTATATCTCCATGGTCTCTCTCATCATTGTTAGACCGTAGGTATGACGCGGCTTGTGGAAGTGAATGCAGTGCTCTTCATCTGACAACACTAGATCAGCTGACTCCCCGCCAAATCCAAGATGTCGCAATCGCTAAGGAAACTGTACACGATTATTTTCGTTAGGGAAGGAACCAGAGTCCTGCTTGGATACAAGAAGCGAGGATTTGGCCAAGGAAGATGGAATGGATTCGGAGGGCAAGGTGGAGTCCGGTGAAACTGTAAAGGAAGGGGCCGTCAGGTGGGTCGATGTTTGTGGTGAAGCAAGGAAGCGTCTGGCGGCTAGCAGTGGTTTGTTTACATCGAGAAAGATTGCTTCCTTGTTTTACCCCAAAGAAAGTTTTGGATGTACTGTGTAGCATGTGTTGTTTTTTACTACTACTATTACTGCTAACTACTACTACTCCTGCTGGTGATGGATATTCCTATGGTGATGACTCCCAATTAAATCTTTTCTCTAATCCAATAACCAAAATGTGATGCTTTCCTTGGTTTTGTCATATTTCTTATTTTTCTTTACTGAATTTTGATAATAATAATGATGTAATGATTTCATGAATAACAGAGAGAGAGAAAAAAAAATCAAATTATTTCGTGATCTCACAAACACTGTGGATTCAAGCTGGGGAAGGACGCTTCTTTGACTTGGAAAAACGTGTGTAAGTACTGGGTGATCATGTAAATACTTATTATCTTGAGCATCTGATTATAGAAAGGGTTAGTCTGAAACCGTGATGATGCTGAAGATACTTCACCAATGAATATGATTTACTATTAATACTAATACTAATACTTATTATTATTATTATTATTATTATTATCATTATTATTATTATTATTATTATTATTATTGCTGTTATTATTTTTATTATTGCTATTGACACTACAGCAGTTGCTGTTTCTACTACTACTACTACTACTACTGCTACTGCTACTGCTGCTGCTACTACTATTTCTACTCCTCCTCCTCCTCCTCCTCCTCCTACTACAACTACTACTACTACTACTCCTCCTCCTCCTCCTCCTCCTCCTACTACTACTACTACTACTACTACTACTACTACTACTACTACTACTACTACTGTGTTTAGTGTTTAGGCTGTTGTCACGAAATCCTATCATTTTCTCCATTGAATACCCAAGTTATCTCTTTCCTACAGCAAAACGGCACGTACCCCGGTACACACACACACACACACACACACACACACACACACACACACACACACACACACACACACACATCATATTGCTTCCTCAAATTGCCTCATCAAATTAATCTTTATCCCATAACATATAAATCTCTCTCTCTCTCTCTCTCCTCTCTCTCTCTCTCTCTCTCTCTCTCTCTCTCTCTCTCTCTCTCTCTCTCTCTCTCGGCGTAATTACGGGAGGTGTCGGGACAAGGAGAGTGTCTATTTAAATGGGATCCATATGAACGTGCAAAGTTTATTAATGTGAAAGGAAATATATAGTTCAAATATACAAGGATATAAGAAACTGGGATACATCTTTAAAAAAAGAAGGTAAATAAAAATTAAGTGTTGCCAGAAGTAGCCTGAGAGAGAGAGAGAGAGAGAGAGAGAGAGAGAGAGAGAGAGAGAGAGAGAGAGAGAGAGAGAGAGAGAGACTTATTAACGTAGGAATTCCCCTGGAGTCAAGATGCTAAATAATACGTTATATGATTTCGTCGCTCCGCCTTTCATGAAGTAAGCCTTCCCCCCCACCCTCCGCCTCCCCCCCCCTCTCTCTCTCTCTCTCTCTCTCTCTCTCTCTCTCTCTCTCTCTCTCTCTCTCTCGTCTCTCTCTCTCTCTCTCTCAAATAGACAGAAACCTGCGAAACAATCATCCGGTTTTAAACGCAAGTAGTAGAAAACAAATCTATCAGCTGCGATACTGAAACCGCAAAGCACACAAGAGTACGAGAGGACATTGGGCCGTAATCCCTGATCATTTCATCGCCTTATCTTTTTTTCATGTAACAGGTTCTTGTGGAAGCTATTGGAGTTTTTCATGGTTTTGATGGTAGATTAACAAAGATTATGCTCAATGAAGATGAAAATATCAATGTAAATTCGGATGATAATTTTTGTGGCCTGTGAAAATAATCCTAGTGAGAGAACAGAATGCTTAAGAATGCGGGGGACACTATGGAAGATCGCACACTCATTACAAAACAACCTCCGCTGTATCCAGAGATTAATATCCTTCCATCAGTCCCTCGCCCTGCGCAGTACATAACTGTCTGGCAAACGTAAAAGCACTAGTCACAAGTTCGGCCAAGATCTTTATTCATCTTTGCACACGTTAGTTACACATTTTCTATATTTCGCATCACGATGATTATACGGTCAGTTGTTATACATGAAGAACGCTTGTCAACTGCCACGTGTAGGTTAGGTACTCATTCATGTTTCTGTCTGTTTGTACTTGTGTCAATGTCCGCAAGATGTTAGAGAGAGAGAGAGAGAGAGAGAGAGAGAGAGAGAGAGAGAGAGAGAGAGAGAGAGGAGATGAGAAGAGAGAGAGAGAGAGAGAGAGAGAGAGAGAGAGAGAGAGAGAGAGAGAAAAGGATACTATGAAGCTGTTTTTTTTTTTTTAATGGTCAAACTCAGGTTATTTTGGTAAGGAAGTTTATTTGTTGCCTCATTGAAAAGTAAAAATATTGTAGTATTTGTAGACAACTAGTGTGTTTTGCTTTCTCTTAATAGTATAATTATTGTAAGAGCGAATAAAATTAGCAATGCAAAGATAATATTCCTCGCCTGAAAAATAAACAAATAAATCTAGAGTCAAAAGGAAAAGTTTTCAAATGGAAGAGGCCAGATATTGTAAACAATGTTGTCAAGGACTTAGGAGGGCAGAGGGTTGTCATGCAAGTCATGTTCCTGGCATTGGCGACCTTGGGTTGTTCAGATTTGCTGAACAGCATTAGAAGAACCTTCATAATAAAGAAATCCCTGCAGGACACACAAGCAATAAGGCGCAGTGACTCCCCAGAGTCTTCATGCACTTCATCCCTTAACATAATGCAAATTTTTGGAATAAATTAATGAAGATCTTTAATTTTGTATGATCAGTGATTTCTTAAGGTAGAGCTTTCTTCTTATATAAGTTTATTTATTTATTTATTTATTTATTTTATGTTGCTTCCTGGGTTGAACCAAACCCGGGAATCTTGTCTCCTTTCCTCTCTCCATTCCTTCAGCGACAAAGGCAAAGATTGATGTTACGGGAGACAAGAGCTAACATAACACAGCAAATAGCCGCGTTTATTGTTTGTACGATCATCGCAAAGAGGCAGCATTCATGTACATGATGAAGCAGCCTTCTTACCCTTATTTTTAGCTAAGGCGACGTGTCAACTCAAGGGATTTTAGTAGGTAAATAACATTAGACAGAAGTCGTGTTTTTATGCAGTACACACACACACACACACACACACACACACACACACACACACACACACACACACACACACACACACACACACACACACCACACACACACACACACACACACACACACACACACACACACAAAAGCGAGTTTATTTTTTTCCACACACTATGACTGCTGGCGTGAAAAGCTTGGGCGCTCCACTGACCCTAAAATGCTGGTCTTATCATCTAAACAATTCTCAGTAGACATAAGTTTGACCAATCACATCCCTCCCACCTGTCTGTTTTTACTCTCTCTCTCTCTC
>NC_087165.1:16201011-16236011 GCF_035594125.1 Scylla paramamosain | reverse complement strand
ATGCATCGTATGTACATATGATTTAACGATTTATTTATTTTACTTATTTTTTCGTCAGAGATGAGGCCACGTTGGTTTTCCGTGGACGAACTGCCGTTCTCTGACATGTGGCCTGACGATCACATGTGGCTTCCAGTGGTACTGCGTGGAGGCAAGGTGCGGGCCGCCTTTCACTTCCGTGGCCACAACGATATCCTCTCGCAGCGTGTTGAGGAAGTGGATGCCTTTACCTAAACGTGTTGGTTGGCTCTGTGCAGAAACTGAACAACATTCGAATATAATGCACTGTTCATATAATCTTTATTTCATTATCATACCCTGTTTGTAATTCACAGTGGGGAAAAAATATCTTTCCCTTGCACAAGATGTCGCGGGTCACTGAGTAAAGCATTATAACAGACTTCATTTTTTTTTCCCCTGTTAGAGGGGAGAGGTGTGAGTAGCCGTTTCTTATACACGTAATCTCGTGAAAGTGGGTGCCATGAGTTGTAAACCCACCTCCAAAGAAATGTTGATCCACACAAACCCGCATAAACCTCAGTCATATACTGTACATATACTGTACATATACTCAGTCATACTGTACATATAGCCTCCACGAGTCTCTCTCTCTCTCTCTCTCTCTCTCTCTCTCTCTCTCTCTCTCTCTCTCTCTCTCTCTCTCTCTTGTCTACTGTAAGCTTACCTCGTACAAATCATGGCTCTATACATGACCCCAAAATCAGAATATGAGACGGTCCCATGACACTGTCCTGAAGTAAACAAGAGATGCCACACACTAGTATAATTAATGTTCATACTTTGAGTACGGCGCCTTCCTTTTTTTTTTCCCCAGTCATACTTTGAGTACTTCTAAGAGAGAGAGAGAGAGAGAGAGAGAGAGAGAGAGAGAGAGAGAGAGAGAGAGAGAGAGAGAGAGAGAGAGAGAGAGAGAGAGAGAGAGAGAGACAGGAGGAAATTTTGGTGACAGACAGGCAACTGCGGGCACAGCTGACCACTGTACATCCGTCCCTCCCCTTCCGCTCCTTATTTCAAGCCGCAGAGATGACTTTTTATTTTGTACATCTAAAATTGTAGTACTTCCGCTATTAAGAGAGAGAGAGAGAGAGAGAGAGAGAGAGAGAGAGAGAGAGAGAGAGAGAGAGAGAGAGAGAGAGAGAGAGAGAGAGACTTTTTAGGTTACACAACTATTTAGAAGATCTAATAAGTTGCAAGTAATAATAGTAAATCATGTACCTAAGGGTGAAGGTGAGATGTACATGAACAGGGAAAAAATGAGGTGTGGTAAACCTTTCCTGTGTGAGCTGTGGAAGGCGGCGGCTGGCAGTGAGAGGCGGCAGCGGGGGGTTTGGCGAGGCGAGACTACTCTACAGCGAGTCAGCGACGCCGCTCAGTGAGACACGGCGGGTCAGTGACATTAGGTGTGGAGCACTCGGTCCCTCGCACTAGGTGAGTGTAGTCGTAGTCAGAAGTTAAGTAACATTTTGCTCTTACATCCACTTTATTTGACGTTCTCCCTCAATCTCAAGCTTGATCTCTCGAGTCTCATAAAACCAGTAGATTGTCAACAGATCACGGAAGAAAAACGGGAGACGTTTAACATAGTGCCTGTGGCTATATGACTCACTTTTCTCTCATACTACAGCCCTCTGATTTTGCAGTTGGTCAGTATAGGGAGACTTGGCCATAAAATACGTGATGTGGAATGTGTAATGTATGGAAGAAACCCAATAGAACAATGTAATAATGATATGAACATTTATAAAATATTAGCTGGACCTCTCTCCTTGTTGGTGAGGTAGTGAGATGCTGTATAAATGCAGTTTTGTAAGGAAAACTCACACATGTACACACACAAAGCCGGAAGGTATGGTCTGCAAGAAATGTTTTCATGATCAGCTGATCGCGAAAACATGGGGAAAACACAGTTGCCCGTACCAATGGAAACTTACTTCTGTGTTAGTACATAGTAGTTAGTAAATGGTACAGTAAGCAGCGCATGTAAGGAACCAGGAAGTATATGACATAACATCTGAGCAGAGTGCCAGACTGCTATGTTGAGACACTTAAGTAATTGTGGTAAGTAGGGGCGCTGCAGGAATGCTTGTTTTGGGAAATTTACCCAGTCACATCCACCGCTCTGTAGTGGATGATATTGATTTATTGTAGCTTTTAGGCAGAATTGTTTTGGTTCTTTACCCCGACTTTTTTTTTTATACTATCTAGCATAAAATTTCATAATTATGTTTGTTCCACACGTGAACAGTTTTAATCTGGTGGATTTTTGTATTATGAACGAATCTGCAGATCAGAGATAACTGGTTATTTACCACCATCTCAAACCAAAACGAGTTGTTTCTAACAAATTCCAACCAAATCTTAAGTTATAGCTATGCTGGATCAGTAGGGCTGTGGCCTTTGACCCTGCAGTACCCTTGGCCACCTAGATGTGTCTCTTCTCTTAGGTTCTGATTGATTGCAGCATGGGCTCTTGGTAAGAAAAAATAGTGTTGTTCACTGATTGAGATGTGCACTTTCAAAATGAAGCATCCAATGTTACTATCAGAGAGATGTGCATGGTTCTGTAATAGTTTTAGTTATGCCGAATAAAAGATTGCATCCCTCCCTCCCCCAGCATACTTAGGGAACTGATGAAAAAAATGGAACTATGCAGATAGTTTACAGTATTCAAGAGAAAGATTCAACATAATGGTAATGGGAAAATCTTTGTACCCCCTCCACCCTTGGATGTCCCTTAAAACATGCTGATTGCAATTTACCATTCTCTTGGCCATGTAAAAACTAGTGATTTCTCCCATACTAAGTCTAACCACACATTATAATTTTCTTACTCATAATGGACCCCACTCACCAAGGAACACTAAAAAGAAATGGTTGTTGGTTAGGTAAGAAAAATAACCCCAGACAGATGACTGATAATCTTTGTTGTAGCCATTAAACAATTACTCATTGGAACACACAAACTAATCTACTCCAAAATATAATAAGTGAACTTGTGTCATACCCCGTTCTCCCCATAGGCACTCAATGATATCACAGAAACACTGAGAAATTGATCTGAAGGCTAGATAAAATTTTAGCCATGAGAGGCCTTTGCTGGGATTGGGAATGGAGCTCTTGACAGGAAGAACAGGACTTCACCAAAATGATCATCAGCTCCATAGATAATTTTGGAATCTTTCAGTGCCTGTCACTGCACAGCTTCTTCCCTCCATTTAGATAAATTTCTAGTGTTTCTGATTCTCCTATACCATGAACACATTAAACTTCCTTTTTCTTGAGAATAAAGTTCTTTGGAGGGATAAGTATGTATATAGGTAGGTCCCAATGATATAGTGTACAGTATATAGAGAGTGGTCATCTCGACCCACAAATCCCACACATTAGCAATAAAACATCATTTGTGTTTATTATGCAGTTTGAAGATACTGCAAGCTGTTGTACTTAGCCATAGTATTGCTTTCTGCACATCATTTCCTTCTGTCAGTACAATTTTCATAGAGTTGTGCATTTGTGTATAATCTAGTTCAGGGTGGTCTAACTTCTTCGACATCTTGGGCCACTTCAGCACTAAATGGTTACAGGGAGGGCCATTTATATATATATATATATATATATATATATATATATATATATATATATATATATATATATATATATATATATATATATATATATATATATATATCCTAGTAATCTACTTCCTATTACTATTTCATATACAGGCACAGAAACTTGGTCTGTGTTTTTCGTGTACAAGATAAATTTATAATACAAGTGGTCGCGGGCTACAGACAATCAACTGGTGGACCACTTGTGGCCCGCAGACCCGTAGTTGGACCATCCTGATCTAGTTATTTAAGAGAGAGAGAGAGAGAGAGAGAGAGAGAGAGAGAGAGAGAGAGAGAGAGAGAGAGAGAGAGAGAGAGAGAGAGTTTTATAATTTTTTTTGTTTTCTTGTGATATGTACTAAGAAAAAAAACAAGAAAGATAATCATGATGAATGATAATATAGATGTTAATTTTTCCTGATAATCTTAAAGCCTGTGGTAAGTGTATAGAGTGTATAGCAAGGTTTTGTATAGTATATTGCTTGTAAAAGGAGGAGGAAGTCTACTTTCACAATAAACTTGAAACTAACTAACAGGAAATGCTTTGAGAGGGCCTTCTCAGAGCTAAGGAAAGTCCCATCCTCCAGGCTAGCTAGAGTTGCCAATTCTGTCATAGATTTACTTATTCAATGTATATACTTGAATATATGATTTGATTGTTTTATTGTGGTGTAAGTGAATGATGGGGAAGAGATCTTATGTTAATTTTAACATGTATTAGAGTGGAAGTTGTAGTGTCTTGTTGTAAATTTATATTCCATTGTGTTTTTGGAATTACTTTCTTCTGAGTGAAAGTGAGGGTGTCCTGTCCTCTGGCTGACCTATAGGGAGGACAGACACTTTTACCCTTACCTTTGAGGCACAAGTAGCTGGCTGCAGTTGTTACTGTAAACTGTTGCTTCTCTGTTACCATTACTTCTTGATATCCCAGATCTAATTATTTTAATATTGTGTGTTTTGTATAATTTTTCAGTTTTCCTGACAAAACCACTTCTGAAATGAACTAGATAACTGAAATCTAATTTTGAATTTGCAGTTTTCTTCTTTAAGTACCTATTTCAAGTCTGTGATGTACATTTTGCAGGTGAAAATGCCAAGCTTCAAGAGCACCTCAGATCAAGCAGGATGGCCACAGGATGTTGGGATTCTTTCCATGGAGGTGTACTTTCCTGCTCAGTATGTTGACCAACAGGAGTTGGAGGTTTTTGATGGAGTCTCACCGGTACGTACAAGACTAAATTTTTCTTATATTGTGGTTCAAGCTTGTTATAATACCTTGAGAAATTTACTTCATGATGGAAGATTAAAATTTTTTTATAGTAAGGTTTGCTTGTTTTTTTTTATCATAATTATTGTTGTTATTACTATTATTGCTATTACTAGTTGTTGTTGTCATCATCATCATCATTATTCTTGTTATTATGATTGTGAGAATCCCAAGTGAATGTTGGATTTAGCAGCTGGCAGGCTCACTGGCTAGGATCACCAGAACATATATAGGTTTGTCATGTTGAGAGTCATGACTGTTTTTTGGGTAGGAAAAAAGTGAAGGCACTATGGTGAGAGAGAGAGAGAGAGAGAGAGAGAGAGAGAGAGAGAGAGAGAGAGAGAGAGAGAGAGAGAGAGAGAGAGAGAGAGAGCTACATGTCTCAAACTTTGTAATCAATTTAAATTTTGAAAGGTTTATTAAGGAAAATGTTGGAGCACGTAGGTTTATCTGTGTGCGTGTGCTTGTATTTATTTATAAATACATGTAAATCTAAAAGTCTGTTTTATCTTGATAGGGGAAATATACAATAGGTCTGGGACAAACAAAGATGGGATTTTGCTCTGACCGGGAAGACATCAATTCCCTGTGCCTCACTGTCCTCTCTCGCCTCATGGAAAGGACTGGCATTGGTGAGTATGTACTGTTCACAAGCAACAGGTTCTCTGACTCACCACCATCATGGACAGGCAGGAATATGGGTTTTCACAGCTAAGTATATTAATTCTCTGGTAGTTAATTACAACATGCCACATTAACTTTCTTCAATAACTCTTGAAGTAAATCTTCAAGTTATTCAGATAAGGTAATATGGCATATTGTAATTAACTACCAGAGAGTTAATATCCTCAGCTGTGAAAACACATATTCCTGCCTGTCCATGATGATGGTGAGTCAGAGAACCTGTTGCTTGTGAACAAGAGAAAATGAAACTACAAACACTAAAAAGTTTTAAATAATCCAAAATTTATTTTGCTATCAGTGGTGTTTTTTTTTAAATTGTATTCTAAACTTGCTGCAGACAATCATCCAATGCTTAAGGAAGATCCTCAACAGCTGAGAAGTTAAAAGTGGAAGAAACTCCTTAAAGATTAATGCTTCTTTTTTTGTGTGTGATATTGTATAGGCAAGGAAACTTTGTACCATATGGTAAAAAATGAAAAAATTTTGTATTTTAGAAATCACTCCCAAGTAATTGTAACATGACTAAGGAAGTTTGATGATATCTACTTATACACTGTGCCAGAGGGCAGTCAGTAACAAAGGTACAGAACTGCTGTCCATTCACCCCCCCACTCACTCTCTCTCTCTCTCTCTCTCTCTCTCTCTCTCTCTCTCTCTCTCTCTCTCTCTCTCTCTCTCTCTCTCTCTCTCTCTCTCTCTCTCTCTCTCTCTCTCTCTCTCTCTCTGTTAGTAAATTCTTGGTATGAAGTATCAATTTTAAGTTCTTATTTCCAGGTTATGAAAATATTGGTCGGCTTGAAGTTGGAACAGAAACAATAATTGACAAATCAAAGAGTGTTAAGAGCTGCCTAATGCAGCTTTTTGAGGAGTCTGGTAACACTGATGTTGAAGGTATTGACACAACAAATGCGTGTTATGGTGGAACTGCTGCTCTTATCAATGCCATCAACTGGGTGGAGTCCAGCTCCTGGGATGGTAAGCATTGTGTTTATTTTAACAGTTCTAAACATAACCTATTTTAGATATCTGATCTTCTCTGATGTTTATTTGAATTTCCTCAAGGGCGTGCCCATGGTGAAGTCTCTCAGTTTGTTCCTATCCTTACACAGTAACTGCCCCCTGCCATCTCCTATTCCTCATCTCTCAGATATTTCAACACTGTCTCCTCTCAATTTGTAGTGTCTTACATTCACTTTTACAACATCCACACCTACACTTTCATTGTTCATGCATAACTGTTATGCTTCTTATGATGGAGGTTCTAAAGAATCTTAAATGTGTACAGACTCAGTGTATGGGAAGCAAAAACAGGTAGCAATAAGAAATATTATAGTAAAGATTTTATTGCATGTTTGATGACAGCTGAATCATACTGTTGCTATTAAAGAACTATTAGTATATGATTATGCTTTGGTGTAGAAGAAAGGAGTAATGGTCATGTATGTAGAGATGAGAAAGTGTAGTGCACAAAATTATTATGAATGTTACATGTGAGAGAAAGAGAGTACCTGGAGGGTGGAGGGAATATTGATACATGGTGAATGGAGATGAGAGGAGAAAAATTGGTTCACCCACTTTAGTGTCCAGAGTACATGTGAGAGAAAGAGAGTACCTGGAGGGTGGAGGGAAAATTGATACATGGTGAATGGAGGTGAGAGGAAAAAAATTGGTTCACCCACTTTAGTGTCCTCTGGCAAATCCAAAACCCAAGAAACAGACATAAAGGAATTGAAAAGTTGAGTATATTTTGCAACAGAAAAGGAATACAAAAGTTTTGTACACTTAATAGCTACATATGTGTTTAGGTTAGGTTACATGGGCTACATATGTTTTGATTGCTTATGCTAATCACTGTTGGCAGTTATAATGTTGTTGGTAACAAAATCCATTTGTCATGAATGCATCTGAGCAATCATACACTAGCATATGTCTGTTTCCTCATCAAAAATATGCCTCTAGTGCCTTTAACAGAAAAACAAATAATAACAAATAAAGAAACAAAGCTATGTGTGTTGAGATGCATCATACTGTATACATACTCTGATCATGTATATACAGTGTGTGTGTGTGTGTGTGTGTGTGTGTGTGTGTGTGTGTGTGTGTGTGTGTGTGTGTGTGTGTGTGTGTGTAGATGTGAAGGGGCCCTGCAGTTTTTTATATAATTTTGAATTGCTTTTGTATTGTTAATGCATAAAAGACTAATTACTAGGTAATATTGGTTACTCATTGTACAGGAAATATGATAAATTATGTACTCAGTCATTATTATTATTATTATTATTATTATTATTATTATTATATTGTGTGATGTCCTTATATTGACTTTCAGGGTTGGATAGCTTTTGTGTTTCTTCACTTTTTGTACGCAGTGTCATCATTTTTCCTTGAACAGGTAGATACGCAGTGGCCATTGCTGGGGACATTGCTGTGTATGCCACTGGAGCAGCACGACCTACAGGAGGAGCAGGGGCAGTTGCAATGCTGGTGGGGCCACACGCACCACTCGTCATGGAGCGAGGTAGGTGGCCATGTCAATTTGGCTCTTTGATGCAAAGGTAAACGTCTGAATCATATTGTATCACATGTTTAGCATATTTATCTTTTACATCGCTATTTCACCATTCATATGTTACTGGGCAAATTATGTATGGTCTTAATACACACACACACACACACACATACACACACACACACACATACACATACACACACCAACACACACACACACATGTATGAGAAAAATGTTCTTGGGTTCTCTCATGCTCCTATAAATACACAATCCTTCACTCACAGGCTATCATCTGTTCCCATATAAAAGATCAGGAGATTTGACATCATAGAAAAGCCCATATCTAGACTTCTAGTTATGGGACAGACATGCCAACCTTGAAACTGCTCAGTGATTATTTTCCTCCCTGACTTTAAATTGATGTGCTGTACAAAACTCCATATTCATGTGGAAAAAACAATATCTTATGTGGAATTTCTCTCTCTCTCTCTCTCTCTCTCTCTCTCTCTCTCTCTCTCTCTCTCTCTCTCTCTCTCTCTCTCTCTCTCTCTCTCTCTCTCTCTCTCTCTCTCTCTCTCTCTCTCTCTCCTGATGTCTAATTGCTTGCAGGATTGCGGGGATCACACATGTGTCATGTTTATGACTTTTACAAGCCTGACCTGTCTTCAGAGTATCCCACTGTAGATGGCAAGCTTTCTATACAGTGTTACTTATCTGCCCTGGATGCTTGTTATCGGACATTTTCCCGCAAGGCTGCTGCTAAAGAACGTAAGTTTTCTTTATTGCTTTTTGTGTGTTATTGTGTTTGTTTGTACTTGGTGTAGAAGAGGATAGATATCAGGCTTTAAACTCTGTTTATATCTATTTTTATATCTGTTTATCTACAGTAATCCCTGGTTATACAAAGATCTGGTGTAAGAACCTTCAAAGTGACAAATGTAACAAATATAAGATAAAAATCATTATATGAAAAGACTTCCCTCAAAATTATGAAAATAATTTCAAGATGCTCTCAAACTGTCCATACCACACATTATTGTCCCAAAAGTGGTATGAAAACAAAAGAGAAATTTTTTCAAGGCTTGGCATGATGCATCTGATACATGACTGCTTTTGTTTCCTTCACAAACATCAACTTCTTTCCATCAAGGGGCCAATTCTGGTGATACCCAAATACCAGTCACCATTGTATACTACAGTGGAACCTCAGTTACCAAATACGTTCCTTTTCGAACAAATCAGTTTTCAAACAAAATTTTGAGGTCATTATTGCTTTGGCTGCACTAATATAATTCAGTTTTAGAACAAAGTTACTTGATTTCAAATATTAAAGGACATAGCAAAAGCTGCTGTTTATTACTGATTTATAGTTTTTATAAATATTTACTTCATTTTTATATCTTTAGAGGAGAGAGACAGAGTGTAAAGCAGTAATTCAGTCTTTGAAATAATGTAAGTGTGATCCTTTTGAAAGCCTCAATGTAAACAAACAGTTTTTGGCATTCAGGAGTAATCCTGAGCCATTTGTGGCTCTCTTGATGACTCCCAACACCATCACTACTGCACAACTGCATTTTTCCAGTAGCTTTTCCCAGCAGCAAGATGTCTAATTGTCATGATCACCTTCATTTTGGTGGTAAGTGGGTTGCTCCTCTCTTTGTCCCTCTGTAAGTCTTCCCTCACAAGATTGGTGACAAAGTATCTTCTGATGAGTTCTGTGTCACAAAGTTCATTCAATACATCCTTTCTGGATAATTAATTTCTGGGCAAGAGATGTTGTGGAGCTACCATCATGAACATAAACAATAGCCAATGTCAAATCAAGCAGAAATGCCTCTCCCATAGTGTATAATAACTTATAAATATTGGCCATCCAATACAAAACACAATTTCAAATCTCACTGTTGGTCAATAAAACTGTGCCTCCAATTCATCAGGCAGCCCTCATAACTACAACTAAACCCAGCCACTGCAGGTCATGACCAATCAGTACAATGGTCAAATGCCATCTCTAGCCCTGCTCCACACCACCTGGATGACTTCACAAACCCACATCAGCAACCAAAACTGAGAATTGGAAATCACACCATTATTTGAACCCCTCCAAACTTGTACATAAACACTATCTATTCAGAAAACACTAATTATTTAAACCATCAACAGAGATCTTGTATACCAGTCATTATCATTTGAATGATATACCACTATATTCAATAGCTAAGGTACGAATTCTAAAATAAATTCTTTTATCTTGTAAATAAGTCTCCCAAATGTGATGGCATAAGCAGATTAAAAAAAAAATGCCACACAAACAAACAAGAAACTCTTTGTAACAACATTTTCACCTCACTTCTTGTGTGTGTGCCAACGGTGGCTTTCGTTCACCAGGGTAAGGGATGATGCATTTTGAGGCTACTTGCTCCTTGCCTCCTTTATAGCAAAACATAATTATTTTATAATACATTATTATGTTCTGCCATATTATGATATCAGAGTTTCCTCTCTCATCACATACTGATTTGACACCCACATCTTCTAGTTTCATAAGTAGCATGTATACAGAACTTTGGTGATGAACTTGCCAGTCTTGACCTTGAACTCAGTGTCCAGTAAATCTGCTGATGTGGGTTGGCGGTGGCTGAGGTGGTGGTGGAATTGTGGGAGGGAGGCCAGTTGCCATGGCAGCTCCTGCCTAAAATAGTTTCCAATGTGCCCACTCAAATGCACCTGACCTCTCTCACTCTTGCCTGCTTTCTCACTTTCTGTTCAGATGTGGCCTCAGCCTCCAAGTAATTGTTTCTTTGTAATAGTACTATCATTTAAATACATTACATGGTAAATGGATTTGTATTTTTTCCCACAAAGAAATATGTGGGAAAAATTTGAATGGGTATAGGTCCCAGATCATGTCTCATTATATCCAAATGGCAAAAATATATTTGTTATCTAAAAAACTAAGATATGTTCCCAATCAGTTTCACATAATGAGGGACTACCATATGTATCTTTCAGTCTATATTTGATAATTGTTCTCAAGAACTCTGTCCAGGAAAAGACGATAACAAGAAGTCTTCATTTATTCTTGTCCTTGTATGCTCAAATCATCATTTTCCTACTCTTTCCTCTTATTCAAGTACATTCTGTATCCTCTGTTTTCACTAATCAGCTTCATCTTTTATCCACTATATCCATTATACAAAACTAAAAAGATTTCAATAAAACTATTACTGGTTTATCTGTTTGCATACATTTATATTATGTGTAAATGCTCAAAATTCTGATTATTAATGTAATCATTGAATCATCAGGGATTACTTTTTTTAATTGTGCAATCTTTCAGTTGATATTATAAGTGTAAATTGTCTTTATATGTTCTTGTAACTATATTTCACCCCTTTTTATTTTCACAGCATCATCTCCACCCATGTCATTACATCAGATGGATGCTTTTATTTTCCATTCACCGTATTGCAAATTGGTGCAGAAATCACTTGCAAGATTATGCTTCAATGACTTTCTTAATTGCCCAGCTGACCAAGTAGCAATACGTTACCCAGGACTTGAAGCATTCAGGCAAGTTTTAATTTCAATTTTTTTTTCTTACTTAAAATTTTTTTTTCAGTGGTAATGTCTTCAATAAAGTCTTTTTGTACACTATATAAGTAAGTTTGCTGTAATGAACAATTTAAAACAAGATAAAGTTTGGATGTTAGTTTACTACTAAGAGGCCTATTGTGTGATGTAGAGCAGCTGAGGTTAAAGGAGTAATATAATAGTGTAGAATGAGTATTGAAACTTTCCAAGTAACTATTAGTGTTGTGTAACTCAGTATTATTTTTTTCAAGCCCAGTTTCTCTCTCTCTCTCTCTCTCTCTCTCTCTCTCTCTCTCTCTCTCTCTCTCTCTCTCTCTCTCTCTCTCTCTCTCTCTCTCTCTCTCTCTCTCTCTCTCTCTCTCTCTCTCTCTCTCTCTCTCTCTCTCTCTCTCTCTCTCTCTCTCTCTCTCTCTCTCTCTCTCTCTCTCTCTATTAAAGCACTTTGCCTATTCTCATTATTTCACTAATCCTCTCAGTTCCAAGCCTGCTTTCAGTATCTCACTGTAGGATAGTTTCTTACTGTAGCACTGAATGTCCATCTCATTATGTGTTTCCAGTACACTCCAGCTATATAATTTATGTAGAATTTGTAATTAGAGAATAATTTTATCATCTCATAACATTAGAATTAAACTATTATATTTTTTACATTGTTAAGCATGTAAGCCATTCCTTTTTGCAATGTAAAATCAACATTATTTCCTTTAATTTATCAGAGAGAAGAAGCTTGAAGACACATATTTTGACCGTGATGTTGAGAAGGCCTTTATGGCTCACAGTCAGGACTTATTCTTCTCCAAGACTAAACCTTCTCTGCTAATTGCAACACAAGTTGGCAACATGTATACTCCCTCACTGTTTGGTGGACTTGCCTCTTTCATTTCTGGGTAAGTTTTTTTTTTTTTCTCATCTCCTTTTCTTGAATATGAAATATCTTTTATATTTGGTGTAGTTATATTGTGTAATCTGCAGTTTATGAGTTTATTTGGCTCTGTCAAATTTTTCATCTGCCCTTGTTTACATTGGCTCCATATTAAGAAAATTTCTGCTTATATATAGTTCAGTTGACCTGCAAAATACAGTCTTTAGTCCATTTAATATGAGCTTAAAACAGTTTTATTTCCTGCTGATAGTTGTTAAATTAAATGCATGCTTTCAGCATTAAAACACCAAAATCAAAATTAATAGATTATATCATTCCAATTTCGGCTAATAAGTTAATTAAAGGTCGCCCTTCCTATGAGAGATGGTATACAATGGTAATAGTTAATGAATTTTTATTTACAGGAACTCAGTTGAGAACCTGGCAGGGAAACGTGTGGCTTTGTTTTCATATGGATCAGGACTTGCAGCTACCATGTTTTCATTGCGGATAACACAAGATGTTGGGCCAGACTCTCCACTGACACACTTTGTTACCTCCTTGCAAGATCTCCAACAACGTTTAGATGCACGATACAAGGTTTCTCCACCTGAATTTGCTGAAACCATGAAGTTAAGGCAAGATACACACCACAAAGGTAAATATTAGTTCCATAAATAAATAACAGAATGAAGTAAACCCTTTACATTATGTAGAGTCTTTCATGGAGCAATAATTTATATTTTATTTATTTATTTATTTTTTATCAATTAACTAATTTATGTATTATTATTATTATTTTTCTAATTTTAATTTTATAATAATAATAATAATAATAATAATAATAATTATTATTATTATTATTATTATTATTATTATTATTATTATTATTATTATTATTATTATTATTATTACTATTATTATTTTATTTTATTTTTTTTAGGAAAAATAATTTATAACCATATGTTGGCGTAGTATGTTGATAGGTAGATAAGCAGATTAGAATACAAGGCTTTATGGGAAGGAAGGATAAAGGTAAGAAAGTTAATATGATAATATAGGACATCAAACAAAGCATATAAATGAAGAGAAAGTCTGCTGAAAGAATATGGATGTAGTACTTTGAAAAATTGATTAATTGGGAGGGTTACTACATGACAGGAACTTTGATGGATATGAAAAATGAATGATGTAAGAGTGTGAACAAGGTAAAAGATAAAGTGAAGAAATTTTAGTACTGATTGGGATACTGAAATGAAGCATTATACATGATGAAATAACAAGAAAGAGATTTTGCAAAATAGAGAAGAAGTATTGTGGTTGACATGAGGGAGGTGTAAGAGACGGAATATATACAGCTCCCAGTCTACAGAGGAAAAGGAAAGGGATAAGTTTTTGAAATATCTAGAAAGATGAGTATTCAATTTTATGTTTAAATTGCGTAAAATATTCAATACTCATACAAGGCATGATGAAATAAAGTAATATCACAGAAAACACGTGAATGACACCTCGAGGGGCAAGTTCAATTTGGATTTTGTATTGTGATTGCAAGGGTTCCTTCCATTGGTGCATAGTCTACTACTCAAAGTATTTCCCTATATTCAGTATTATGAATATTATTCCTTGAGTGTTCACCCTTAATTAATCTCTCTGTAATATCCAAGCAAACATTCTAGGAAGTTTGTATGTTATGATGCCTTCAGGAATAATTTCATAGACAATTCTATTTTTTTCCCCCCTCTGGCAGCACCATACAATGCTGTGGGTAGCATAGACCGGCTGTTCCCAGGAACCTGGTACCTGACCAAGGTGGATGAGATGCATCGCCGTCAGTATGAGCGGCGGCCTCTGGTTGGAGTTTCCAATGTTGCAGGTAATGTGGCCACAGTCCACATGAAGGAAACATCATCAGTAACTGGAGAGTCTACACAACAGTTACATGTGTAAAAAAAGTTCTTGTCATGAATTTGAAACATTACCAGTCCTTTTATTTTGTTCAGTTTCATAGGCATGTAGATCTTTAATAAGACAGGTATGTGTACATGTGTATCATGTACTTTCCAAAATATTTACCTCTGGTTTCTTTGCCTGGCTGATCTAGAATAAAAGCTGGGGCACAATTTGTAGTTGTTGTGTTGAATATTTTTTTTTTTGGCATTATTTTATTGTAAACATGTAGGATGTGACAAGTTTGTAATTTGACACGAATGCCTAATTACAAAAATGTTATAATTTTTAAATTTGTTGGAGTAATGAAAATAACTCTAGTTCTTGATATCCAAATATGGCATTTCCCATCTCTGCTCGTTTGGGATGATGCCCTCTCAAATTTACCAAGATATACATACATATACATATATGTATACAGTGGAACCTCAGTTCTCAAACGTAATTCGTTCCTGGATGCCAATTGAAATTTGAAATGTTCGAAAACCAAAACTATTTTCCCCATAAGAATAAATGTAAAATGGATTAATCCATTCCCGGACACCAGTCTACACTCTTAGCGGCTTATGACAGACGCTCCCACAGCCAAGATGGCTGCTTCACATCATCTTCAGCTCACAAATTATTTATCCAGAAAGGATGTATTGAATGAACTTTGTGACACAGAGCTCATCAGAAGATACTGTTTAGACTGATCTAGTGAGGGAAGCCTTACAGAGGGGACATAGAAGCAAGCCACTTACCACTAAAATTAAAGTGATCATAACACTTAGACATCTTGATGATGAGAAAAGCTATTAAAAAAAATGCAGTTGTGCAGTAGTGATGGTGTTGGGGGTCATCAAGAGAGCCACAGGTGGCTTAGGATTACTTATGAGCCCTGAAAACTGTTTGTTTACATCAATCTTTTCAGCAGGATTACATTTACCTTACTTCAAAGATTGAATTACTGTCTTAGTCTGTGTCTCTCCTTGAAATATTATAAAAACAAAATAGATGTTTATAGAATCTGTAAATTAATAATAAACGGCAGCTTTTGCTATTTCTTTTAATATTTGAAATCAAGTAACTGTTCAAGAACCGAATTATGGTACCACAACCAAAGCAATAATGAGTTCAGAATTTTGTCAAAAACTGAATTGTTCAAAAAGGGAAGTGTTTGGGTAACTGAGTTTCCAAAATATATATATATATATATATATATATATATATATATATATATATATATATATATATATATAAATATATATATATATATATATATATATATATGAATTTTATAGTAACTTATTGTTTTTACAGTTTAATTGTTATTTGTTTTATAAAAAATCTTTTAATTTTGTAGAAATCAGCATTTGTTGAATAATAATGATTATTTAAGGTATGTCAGAGAGCATTTTTGGAAAGTCAGTTCTTATATTAATGTAAGCAGTGAATCCACCTGTTACTTAAAACACAACTGCCTTTTACTTACAGACTTTCCAGCTTGCACAACTGAGTTTACTTTGCAGCTAACATATTGATCTGTGATGTGTATGGAGCTTTTAGACACAAGGGAAATGTAGAAATTGTGGTAGAATGATGATCTATGTGAAAATGTATACTTTTTATAGTGTAATAGATTTTATTTTTGCTCTTCTATATATATCAAATCTATATGTAGATTACTGTTTTTACATAACATTTTGGTTGTAGAACCTTTTTCCCTCAGTGGTGCTTTAGTTCCTAGGATGGGATTGCTATAGATGATCTCCAGAATGTAGGAATGTAAAGTCAACATATGGTAAACTTCTTAGCTGTTGAAAGTAAACTACTGAAAAGAAAATGTTAATTTAAAATAAAACTTATTTTCATGAAAAATGTTACACTGCATTCCATGTCTCATGAACTCATCAGACCATTCTTAAATTTGTTTTGAGTCTTCACACCTCAAACTTTGAGAATACCATTCTCTCTCTCTCTCTCTCTCTCTCTCTCTCTCTCTCTCTCTCTCTCTCTCTTCTCTCTCTCTCTCTCTCTCTCTCTCTCTCTCTCTCTCTCTCTCTCTCTCTCTCTCTCTCTCTCTCTCTCTCTCTCTCTCTCTCTCTCTCTCTCGTATATTTTCTATGGAATTTCAGATAAACACACACACACACACACCTGTGACCTCATTTTTTTTTCTTTGTAAAAATGCAGTAATATTTTTTATAGAATACCAGTGTGAATTAAACCTGGAAAAAAAGATAGTTTGAAGTTTTAACTGATGACATTTCTGAGTGGGTACCATATTGCCTTATGTTCTTAAGGTGTTTGTTGCCATTATATTACAAGTGTCCATCATAGAGTCCATGCTTTGTGCAAACTGTAAAAATCTTGAAAAATTCAAGTTGTAGTAGAGTAATATGACACAGTGCACTTCAGATTTTGGTGCCAATATGTTCAACAGATACATCTGTGTTGGTGATCCAGTCAAAGATGCCCAATAGATCCATGCTTCCTTCCACTCGAATTAGGAGCATTGAAACATATTACTTTGTATTCAGTAAATTTTTTGACAACTTGGTGTCTGAACTTAATGATGTACAAATGATGTACAATGTATGTACAAAAAAAAAAAAAAAAATAAATAAATAAATAAATAAAAAATATATATATAAAAAATAAAGAAGGGAAATGCTGGAAAAATACTCCATGACAAAGCAAAAAAAACAAAACAGATCAGAGATAGAAAAAGCAAGTTTTTAGATAGATAGCAGTGGATAAGAAAATTGAGATTATGTGAGGTAACAAGAGTAAAAGGGAGGTAGAGGTAAAACAAAACCTTAGATTGAATAAGAAGCTAAGTTGAGATAAATGGTTAACAAATATTAATTTATTTGAAAAGATGTAGTTGCAAGGTTAGGAAAGAACCAAATATAGTTTACCAAACTACGTATAACTAAGTTAAAATAAAGAATTATTAACTTGGCAAGTATTGGGTACAGAAGATTATTATCATATACAGTACAGGAAAGACACAAAGAAGAAATTAGGAATGACATGATAACTAAAGTAAGATATTATCTCAAATTGTGGTAGGAACAGATGTGGTGGTGGTAGTGGCAGGCAGTGTGGTGATGTGGTGGTGGCAAGAGGTTGGTTTAATGGTGGGGAGAAGAGGATAGGTATTGTGGCAGTAGTGGTGGTGGTGGTAGGAGAAAGTGGTTCTGATATACAGATAAAAATAGATAAAATAAATTAATAAATAAAATACCAATAAAATAAGAAAAAAAAAAAAAGCTCTGCAATGCTTGATATACAGTTGGTGTATCTTTACATTTAGTTCCATAAAAAAACACCAGAGAGAGGGAGAGAGAGAGGAGAGAGAGAGAGAGAGAGTCATGCATATGTACCTCTTGATGGGCTAAGTTGTGTTATTTTTACTAGCTTCACCTTTGAACCTGTGCTGGATTAATCATCTGCCAGAGAGATCTACTCAGCTTGCCACAGTTACCTGTCGCTGCTACTAATTATATACCTTCACTATGCACACTGCTGCCTGCTTATCAAACGTTTGAAGGGCAATGCAAAATGAATTCTTAACGTAAAACGAATTGCCTGGTTCTTGCTGAGAGGAAACTAACATGGTGATGGACGGATGCATATTGAAGGAGAGCTTATAATTATGTACAGAGAGAGAGAGAGAGAGAGAGAGAGAGAGAGAGAGAGAGAGAGAGAGAGAGAGAGAGAGGGGGGGGGGGGGGAATCATAACGTATTGTGGTCCAGGCTATAATTAGTTATCAGCCCTTACATCTGGTTTGTAACAGGTGAAGCTCAATCAGCCATCAACATATGCTGTATCAAAACAACAACTATTCCAAGTCCGCTGCTCTGATACTATGGCCAGGTACTCTCTTCAAACGAGGAAATTATGTTCCCTTAGTGTAAGAGCTACTCTCTAACAACATAAAGAAATAATGTAGAGATGGTATAATACCAGTGATATACCACTGCTGCTGTTACAACTACTTCTACTACCACTACTACTACCGTACAAAAAAAAAAAAAAAAAGTATGATCGGCTGTGGCTTATGGCAAAAAAAAAAAAAAAAGCCTAATCAAGGTGATGGTCCCTAAAGAATAGAGGAAAAAAAAATTCAAAATTCCCTCTTGAAAATAGTTTCAAGTCATAGGTAGAGGAAAACAGAAAGCGGCAGAAAATTAGAGTTTACTACTACAACTACTACTACTGATGCTCCTTCTTTTTCTAAACCTTGTTCCATAAGTTCTTTTTATTCTTTCTTTCATCCTTACTGTTTTATTTGTTCTTTCGTTCTACATTTTTTTTCTTTTTCTTGTTCTTCTTGCTGTTATTTTGCCTGTTTCTTTTCCTCCTTTGCTGGATCGAAATATGTGTATCGTTTAAATATTTGGATTTGTATGGTATTATTCATGTGGAGTTAGAGAGGAAGACTCATGGAACAGTCCTAAATCACGCATACAAACAGATACAATTCAGGACATGTTCGGAGTTGCCGCTCCGCTCCGAACAAAAATCCCCTGAGGACTAGATCGAAAATAGACATGCGGCCTTAACACCACAGATCTAGGCCACAAAAGAGAGCGCAGGAGGAAATAGAGGAGGAGGAGGAGGAGGAGGAGGGCACTCGAACGTAATGTCGTCCTAGGGGGAAAGGACAGTGGCAAAGAAAATACCAGAATAGCGATGGGAAGTAAATAACACCAACTCTTACTTTGAAAGGAGCATTCAATCAGCCCACTTTTGCAACTACTGTGAAATGAAAGGGATAAAAAGACGCTACTGTACACAAAGAAAAAGAAACTCATCTACATACACTCCCGTTCTTAATTTGTGTTTTACTCAATATTTCCTTACAAGCCATTGCCGCCGCCTCCTCCTCGTTAACCCCGATTGCTCTTCCCGCTGGTCCCCTGGAGAACATAGTGTGCACGTGTGTGTGTGTGTGTGTGTGTGTGTGTGTGCCAGTGCCCGCACTTGCTGATTACTCTATGTATATTTAATGAAATCCCGTTACCAGGCTTTCAGAGTGGAAAGGAACAGGAGGTTGAACGTAATTGTACTAAATATGCACTGTGTTGTAGAGATGTGCAGTTAAGGTTACTAACACGTACTTAAGTGGACTTTTGTGTTCATTAGCCCATTCACTACATGATTAGCTTTAGTAGCCTCACTCAGCTTCTACACACACACACACACACACACACACGCCTATATAGTTTATTCACTCTATCTTCTATATCCTGAGTGTATTATGTTTCCTTCACCCCATCCTGTATCTCTCCCACCCACCTCCCCGCCACGAACACTGCCTACCATCATATCACTTTCCCCAACCCTCCTATCTTACTCTTTTCCATCCCATCAATCATCCTCTCCATCTCTCGGCCCCCTTTCTTCTCGCCTCCTTTCCCTCTCTTCTCCCTTCCTTTCTCTCTTCCTCACACAGTGCCACCTCACATGTTCCCTCTCACTATTTCAAAGGAACACGAAGATCTCGACCACTAACACACTCCGGCATGATTCTTTGCTGTGTCAGACCTCACGGGAGCAGGTGCGAAGTGGTGGGGGAATACAGTAAGGTGTAGGTGAGTGGAGTGTTGGGATCTTGGAAGATATTTATTTATTTATTTTTACATAGAAGTGGGTACGGATATGTCTTAGTATACACATAATACACAAGTAGATACCTCACCAAATACAGCCTAATGTATATGGGTTAGTAAAAGAAGTTTAAAATCTAGATACAAGTTTGAATACGCGTCTGAAGTGACTTGGAATCACTGAAAGGTTGAATAGGCCAAAAAGAAAGCAGAACATGGAAGCCTGTTCCAAAGTTTACTAGCATAAACGGTGGGGAAGAGAAAGGAACGTATCATAGGACCTTCTATTTATAAGGATAAAACGACAAGAATAACAGGATGAGGTTCTAAAGTTTACTACATAGCATCGCGGTAAGAAAAAAAAAGAAGGAATGCATCAAATGGCCTTATTATTAGCATGAAAAGATAAGAAGAATAGGATGAGACAATGCAGAGAGAGAGAGAGAGAGAGAGAGAGAGAGAGAGAGAGAGAGAGAGAGAGAGAGAGAGAGAGAGAGAGAAAATTTGTAGAGGTACGGAGGAAAAGGACGAACAAGGAAATGGCAGGTGATGGACGGGGAGAGAGGCGGAGGCAACGCTACAAATACCTTTGTGAGGATGGAGAAAAGGTAAGAGGTTCACTGTGTGTGTGGGAGGGGACAAGGATGTGACAAAACGAAAGGTCTAGAACTTTACAACTTTACCTATGTATACTTTCATATCCTGCAGTTCTCCCACCTATTCTTCTACCCCACTCTCCCGCCTCCACTTTCCCAAATCCATATCGTCTCTACTTTTAGCCTTTCCTCGATTTTTACCTTTAAAGTTTAACAATTTCTTCCAACTTTCTCTCTCTCTCTCTCTCTCTCTCTCTCTCTCTCTCTCTCTCTCTCTCTCTCTCTCTCTCTCTCTCTCTCTCTCTCTCTCTGTGTGTGTGTGTGTGTGTGTGTGTGTGTGTAAACAATATTATACAAGCATTATGGATGTATGTGTATGTACGTAGACTCTACTCCCTCTCAACGCTCAAAAGAAAGATTTCATTGCTTCGTCCTTAACAAAAAGTGGAGAAAAAAAATTCATTCTCAAATATTTAACCTGATAACAGATGTATGTTCCCTGCTAAAAGAGATACATTGTAGGTATATTTTGTGTTCACAGGGAGCGGTGCGAACACAATGATATTTCATTATAGAAATATTTCACTTCTAAATAAAGTTCAGAAACTTTCTATATACATATTTTAATTCTACTTTTCACTATTCAGAATTCTATAGTTTTGATATAAATCTCTTAATAAAAAAAAAAATAGTATTTTTCACAGGTCTTTATCTTAACTTTATATTGTGTAATTTTATAAACATAAGAGTGAACACTTATCGCTGCGCCCATCTGCCATGCCAATAACTGGTGCTAAATAGTGATTTTATACCAAAATCTTGAACGCATCCTCATCCGAATTTGCATCCATGAGGATGTCATTATTTGATATCTGCATCTGCATCTGCTATTTAGAGGAAACTGATATCCACATCCGCTTCCGCATTCCGCATGCACAACCGCATCCGCGGAACTCTGCATTCTGACATCCGATACATCCCAAGTGTGTGTGTGTGTGTGTGTGTGTGTGTGTGTGTGTGTGTGTGTGTGTGTGTGTGTGTGTGTGTGTGTGTGTGTGTGTGTGTCAAAGGCTTATCTTTACCCGGCAATACAATATCACCGACTTTACGTTTACAGACATCACTTACACTGTCTCTTTTCAGATGAGGCAGTATGATAGAAGCTAAAGCGTAGATTAACTTATTACATCTGACTGTTGTTGTGTGTACCTGCCATGCCTCTCTCCGGACACAACCAAGCACACGTATTATTTATACCTTGTAGCAAATGAATTCCTGCTTCATGGACAGAGTCAGGCAGCATCCAACACATGTGCAATGCATTTTACTCATCTCAGCTTTGATTTAGCAGAGGATTGGTATCGGTTTTTGGATGACTATGATTCTATACTGAACATGATAATGGTATGATCGTAATAAAAATGTTAACCTAACTACTACTACTACTACATGACTACTACTACAAAAATGATAATACTGATAACAATTGTGACTATAATGATGACGATGGCGATGATGATGATGATACATATGGTGGTGGTAGTGGCAGAGGGGATAACAATAATAATAATAATAATAATAATAATAATAATAATAATAATAATAACAGTAACAGTGACAGTTATGATGATGAACGGTAGCGACGATGACTGGCGTGTGATACATATGGTTGTGATAAGAATACGCAATTAATAAACCTGCTGCACTAATTACTGTACATGCCCTGCAAGATGTCAAGATTAATCTGACTGATGAGTTTCGATTGCCAACACGATAAAACGACAGCGCAGATCTCATCTGGCAGTTTCAAATATTTGAATGTAATGCTGGTCCTGAAAAAAAAAAAAAAAATTGTAGATTGTTATTATATACCTTTAAGGGTCAAGCGCGACAATAGCAGCAGGAAAGCACATTAACTTCAGAATCAGAAGCCACAGTGCAATTCTATGATCGCGCAGTTTTGGTCATAAAGGCAACTTCATTTATTTTTGCTACAAACATTAGCACATGGTTATTCATCAAAAAGGTCACGCATGTTGTTGCACTTGCTCTTCCACCTGTGGACTTCCAAATTTAAACTTAGATATTATTATATTTTTCAAAATTCAGAATAACTATCGTGTATCATGATCAAATACTGTGAAATGAAAGATAACAACATACCACGATTGCATGAAAGATATTCAAAATGTGAATGATTGAAGTCATATACGAGTATATCTAAATATATTTAACGAACTATATTGCTAATAATTCATCAAAGGATATCGATTCAGTTAACCTCGATTCACCATCACTTAAGAGTCATTAGATTCTAATTTCATTTCATGAACATATACGAAAGCACGAACGCACGCACCCGCCCACATGCACAGACGCGCACGCGCACGCACACACACGCGCACGCACACACGCACATATAAAAGAAAAATTATATATATATATATATATATATATATATATATATATATATATATATATATATATATATATATATATATATATATATATATATATATATATATATATATATATATATATATATTCAAGTCGGTAATCAACAAGAAATCCTCCAAGTAGCGGACTTGGAGGCGATTGAAGGATCAAATCAGCACAGTTTTATCTATGTCTTTTTATCTCTATTATATATATATATATATATATATATATATATATATATATATATATATATATATATATATATATATATATATATATATATATATATATATATATATAACTGTGCTGATTCGATCCTTCAGCAATTGCTTGTTAGTTCGCTACTTGGAGGATTACTTGTTGATTACCGACGCATCATCACTTCAGAACTAATACAGAATACTTATCGGAGGTGTAATTAGCATTCCACCAATGATTTACTGTTTATCAAGTGAGGAACAGCTTTGTTCTAATTTTTCAATTGGCTTAAAAATACACACACAAAAAAAGAATAAAATGAGTGAAGCTCCAGAAACAAAATAAATAAAAAATAAAATGCTCGTAAAAAAAAAAAAAAAAAAAAAACGAGTTTGATGAAAACGCGCACCGATGACTGACAAACTCACAAATCAATCGGCGTCAATTTTTTCACCCATTTGCTTTTGTAGCCTTTTGGATTGTTTTCACTTGTGTAAAATGTTGGAAACTGACGTGGTTTCGGTGGCAGATAGTGTACGCAAGGGTCACTCCCAAATCTAGTTTAGTTCACAGTGACGTTGTAGCTGATCTGGTTATACATACGGCCATCAAGCCCGCCACTTTAAAGGGTGATGTCACCTTTAGCCGAGCTGTTAGGGTGTTGGTCGACTAGCCTTGTGGTCTCCGATAGGGTGTTGGTCGGGCAGCCTCATTGATGACCTTGGTTTTGATACTCCAAGTCACTGAACGTTATGAATGTTATGGCCTCTCAATCTTAATAAAAAGGTCTAGTGCAATTTTAAAGTATATCTTCTAAAGACACCACGGATAGCAAAAGGAGGGAGAGTAGTTCATACTTCTCATGTCTGCAGTTTTTATTTTCGCTTATTAAAATCGACTATCAACGGTTATCTAAATACGATAACGCGTTGCCAGTCATGAAATTTAAATCTCTAATGTTGCTTTTCAATGAAACTGCCTTGGTTTCTCAAGTCTGCGTGTCTTAAAAGACTCGGTAATATTAGCACAGTTGTTATTTCAGTAGCGCTGGGATAAAGAATGCAGAATTCATCAAGGAAAGGTTCAAATCGGAAATAATGTTCAAAGTTCGTAGATCAAAATTGCCACTCCGTCCTACCTGCAAGTGATTAAGAAATGAATAACGAAAAAAAAAAAGCGACACTAAAGCCAATAGCTCACCAGTTGACAAACATACGGAAGTAATTACCAGCAGGAATTTAAATGAACTGAGGCAACAAAAGTAGTAGTTTACTCCATCATATGAATAAAAAAAAATGTAAACAATACATTTATACAAACACAAGCTGGGATTACTTTAAAACTACTCTGATCTCTCTCTCTCTCTCTCTCTCTCTCTCTCTCTCTCTCTCTCTCTCTCTCTCTCTCTCTCTCTCTCTCTCTCTCTGACGCTGTCAGACACTGACGGAATTTGCCTTCACAAATCCTGCAAGCATTGTCTGGCTGACCTTTTGTCCACGGCATGAAAGGATTAAGTTCTGATTCAGACTTTACGTCACGAGAATAACTTTTTATCCTGATCAGTTGGAGAAATCAGGGACAATGGATTTGTGTGTCAGGAAATGCATAAACTTTGGGGACAGGCACCCAAAGAAATGTGTGGCAAGTTTTAGTGTGGTTGGTTGGCACAGTGTAGGAGGAATAGGATAGGTAAGCAAGGGCCTCTTGAAACAATGATGGGAGAGGCGAGAGGCGGCACGCGGCAGAGTTAGACGTGAGATGCATAATGTAGAAGTCTAAAATCTGGGCAGAGATTCCTCTTAGCACTGCAGCAAAGCTACGGTCTCAAATGACGGCACAGAGGCACGCAGTTTGGGAAGGCCGTGGCCCTACACTTGCAAGATCTGACATTTAGCGAAATCAAACTGCTGTGCATGGCGTATGTAAGAAGAAGAGTTACGAGTACACGGTGAAATTATCTGGAAAAATTTAAGCCCAATTTCACTGGTGACGCATGAAGCTGGTGAAGTTCATTGCCAATGTAATAAATCTGAGGACTCCCTTCTATTGAACCTTTAACACTGATGACCATAAAGAACTTCACTTGACGTCTGGATTGCTCAGGATGGCTGAAGAAGACAAAACTGTAAAATCTGCTGAGTCACAGGAATGAAGGTCGTGATGCGTCTGTTTTACATGAGTAGAGCTCTCGCGCTTCACCAGTACCACCGGTGTGCTTCACCAGTAACCACCGGTGTGCTTCACCAGTACCACCGGTGTGCTTCACCAGTACCACCGGTGTGCTTCACTAGTACCACCGGCGTGTTTCACTAGTAAGACTTCCGTGTCTATCTAGTATTGCTGACAGGCTTCACCAGTATTGCAGGCGTTCTTCTCTAGTAATAATGGCGTGCTTCACTGGCATTACTGAAGTCCTTCACTAATATTACTGGGACGCTTCACTGGTATAACGTGAATGGTTGACTGATATTACTTGCGTAATTCATTGGTATTATGGGCGTGCTTCAATGATATTACTTGCATTATTCAATATTATTATTTGCGTGCTCCATTAGTAGTACTGGTGTGGTTCAGTAATATCACTGGCGTGATTCACTGGTGTTGCTGGCGTGCTTTACTGTGGTGTGGCTACCTCAAATATGATCCAGTAAGAATATTAGAGAGAGAGAGAGAGAGAGAGAGAGAGAGAGAGAGAGAGAGAGAGAGAGAGAGAGAGAGAGAGAGAGAGAGAGAGAGAGAGAGAGAGAGAGAGAGAGAGAGAGAGAGAGAGAGAGAGAGAGAGAGAGAAGAGAGAGAGAGAGAGAGAGAGAGAGAGAGAGAGAGAGAGACGTAACCGTGTGCTGTTACAGGGAAGATTAATGAAGTAGTTTGTAAATTTAATACACCGTGCTACTTTTAAGAAATTTGCATTAATTGCACGAGGATAAGTTATGCACATATCATTAAGTAAAGTTTTACTTTATAGTTTATTGTTTAAATTTAAAAGGAAACAATATAACACCATCCACTGTGGGTGAGTCTATCGAGGTTTCTAGTTATATAGCTGATCAGTGTTTACAGAATTCCGACGAAACAGAGCCATTACCTAAGCTACTCGTGCTGCTTGCTGGTGTAATTCCGGGAGTAGAGCATCTAATCAAGAACTCAGCACCACATTAACTGTAAAAATCTGAATCCAACACACTTAATGTCCATCTACTTGCTTACCCTATTTATTCACCCTTCAGGTTAAATGGCCACCGCCACCATACCGAGTAAAACCGTGTTCCTTTTGATCTTCAGCATCTGGCTTCCCCTACTTCAGGCTGTGTAGTGCAGCCAGCCAAGGCCGGGAGGGTGCATATCAATGTACAGTTTGGTGGAGGACGAGGCAGCTACGCAGGGAGACTCCCTGCTATGACAACACTTAGTGGCGAGTCTGCTGCTTTACAATAATTGCGAACTGAAACGCGTCTTTTTCCTGGAAAATCAAATGATGTATCTATATACATATTTTTCTTTCCAAGGAGCAGTGACTTATCACTCCTGGAAAATTGTTGTTTGGATACTGCCAGTCCGTGACAGCACATATGTAAACATCATTCTTTTGGATATCAAATATATAAATCTTATTAAAGTGTGCGTTGTCTACAAAAAGTAGCACAGGTTGACACTTCTGCTGGCAATGTGAATATAGGTATTTTTTTAGTTTCGTTCACGGCGCCGGCCAGGCTAAAGGCTGCCTCAGTCGCCTCCTCGGCACACGGAATACTCAACCACGCGGACACTTATCAGGCACGGCTAGTTAAACAGGATGTTACAGACCGGGCCACACCAACCCTCCTGACTCGCTGTTGTCGGAACAAATTTGACCTTAAACCTTCCACGGGTCTGGTGACTGCGTATTTGACGATCGAGGGGGAAAAAAAGTCGTTTGAAGGGCGAGATCAGCCAACCAGCTGCTGTCGTCTCAAAGGAACTCACCTCTTTGATCCTCCCATTAATACCGAAAATCTGTGTAGTCCCCATAAAACACGGCGCTCCCCCGCTAAGAACTACACGAGGCTCTTCCCCGTGAACTGGGAAATCTTAGACGCCCTGCAGGTCGTCCAAGGTTACAGCACGCCCAGGAATTAATTTGGGGTCGCCGTCTGGTTTCCTGGCTGACCTAAAAATATATGACCTCAGTTTCCGCACTAATAGCGAGAGGTGAATGCTTCCCTTGGCAATCCAAAGGAAATTTAAAGTCACAGATAGACTTGAATTTAAGTCCACATGTCACTGGTCCTCCTCGCAGGGAACACTGATGAGAACTTTATGTATTCAACTTCCGAGACTTTGTTACAGATTTTTACGAGATGCGAGTCTGAAAAGTGTAGCATTCTTGCCCGACCGAACCGAACCGTGCTCATCTTCACTCGTCTGAGAAAAAAAAAAAAACTAATTAAGGTAAAGAGTAAGAACTCCTCAAAGTATTAATTCATGGCATGCATATCTCATTGTAATTAATAAGTAATTTAGTTAACTTCATTTCAAATTATGATAAAAATCCCTTGCTCAACTTGAAATGCCTCTCCGCGCTGAGGCTTATATATACCTTCAAGTGCTTCCCATCCCCCCCCCTCCCTTTCTCTCTCTCTCTCTCTCTCTCTCTCTCTCTCTCTCTCTCTCTCTCTCTCTCTCCCTCTCTCTCTCTCTCTCTCTCTCTCTCTCTCTCTCTCTCTCTCACGCACGCACGCACGCGCACACACAGCTAACCACCTAGGTTTGAAACTCTCCTTGAATTGTTCGGTGTTACTAAGAAGGAAGAAAAATGCAAAAAAAAAAAAAAAAAAAAAAAAAATGCAAGAATGAATGATGTTAGCAGTTTTCTGGATGCTCAATGAAGGAAGAAGGAAAAATCTTGCAAATCTGCACCTGTGGACTCTGGTTCTCGCTTTACACACCACCAACACCACCACACTACATCACGCCACGCCACACCACACCACATCGCACTTCACTACACCACACCACGCCACGCCACGCCACACTACACCACATCACGCCACGCCACACCATACTACATCATACCACACCACATCACACCGTACTGCACCACACCGCACCACACTACGCCACGCCACGCCTCACTACTACACGGTATGCTAGATTATACTCGGACATCTTGCTACACACATTGCACCACACCACTACACCATATTGCACATATGACACATGTATATGACACCACATCATAGTTTGGCAACGCACTCGACACACCACAAGCACGAACATCAACATGCTTCAAATGTCATCAATGGCCTTGTTTCCCGCAGTTATCGCGGTGCCACTCGCGTGATCCAAGTCTGGCTCATTTCCTTAGCCTTGATAGATGGAGTAGCGAAAGTGACTCAAGCATGGAGTGAAGGGAGTACAGGGACAGTTAATATTGAGCCTAGGTGATCTCGACAAACACATGACTGAATGAACGTAATCCGTGACGCAGTGTTTGTTTTCACTGCGAGTGTACACTGTTCTGATAAATTTGGGTACTTATTGAACAAACTAAGGAAGGCACTCTGCTCACAATTCACTCCACATTTTCTAGAAGTGGAGTTAGTGGAGTAGGAAAACGCAGTAGGAGGTGTTAGTTTCTTCACTTTCTCTAATTTTTCACTTTCTCCCAGGAAAACAAGATTGCTGAAACGTTAGATAATAATAATAATAATAATAAATCTGTACTGTAATTTCATCCTGCGTTATCGTCCTACACCACTAAATCCACTCGGCTGTTTCATCTTCGGTCGACATTAATTTTTCCTAGCGGGTAGTGAGTGACATGAAGTGTTCTGTGAGTCCTGCAATAACGCAACTTGACTTCCCTGCTCTATGACCCTGAAATATAGCTATCACAGTCTCAACGACCAGGGACTGTCACTATTGCAGTCTTCTGAGTTCGGGGAACCTCCGTCACTCCCATTTTATCTATCATCATTATGCATTCCTCATACCTTATAAATTGTCAGACTTGCTGGGGGGGTTTCATGCAATAGCTATGTACCGTGAGCCTCTTTCCCCTCTCCCTCCCCACCTGCTTGCATAATACTACCTGTCGCGCGTCATATTGGGTGCCTTAATCAAGCGCTGCGTCTGACTCACTGACTCCATTCAATTAAGTGAGCGGACGTATGGTGCTTTCAAGCATCAAGAGTAACTCATGTCATGTCCAGGGATTTGTGCTGTAAGTTTTTATAATGATTAGCTCAAAGACAATGCAACATATCACGCGCACGCGCACACGCGCGCACGCACGCACGCACGCACGCACGCACGCACGCACGCACGCGTACTTCCATACATGCATGCATGTACATACATACACACATACGTCTATATTACATCCTGATGATGAAATGAATGCAGAAGTTAAGCATCATAAAATGTATAATATACGAATGCAAATACACTGAAATACTTTTAATTCGAATGAAAGTATGAAGACTTCATGGATGTGGTCACGAATGCATTTATGGATAATGTTACAAAAAAAAAAAAGTCTCTGAGCATAGCAATGTAACTACAATGACTCGATGGCGTGAGCAGTAGGTATCACAACTAACATTTCCTCAATTGGTCATGTACACAATAAAAATGGGATATAATTTCTCATACTACAGCCATCTCCTGGTAGACAAGGCAGCTCACAGCGCTCTTTGTGATTCTTAATGTGAAGACACCTCAGATATTAGGTCCTATTATTTTCTTGGTATGTATGTTATAAGCTGAATATGCAGCTCTGGCTTCTTTTTCTCCTTTCCCCCTTCTCTCTCTCTCTCTCTCTCTCTCTCTCTCTCTCTCTCTCTCTCTCTCTCTCTCTCTCTCTCTCTCTCTCTCTCCAAACTAATGTTAGCTGTCAAATTTTTAATATTCAGCAGTAAAACAGTAATTATTCGTCATATTGAGTATGAATAGTTTATCCAAGTGCTCGAATATGAATGCAAGGCCTTTGATTTCTAATACCAATAATTCGAATGTGAATGATCAATCCGTGGTACATACATATATGCAGATATACCCACTACACACACACACACACGCACATAGAAGGCATACCACACACCTAACATCGTTCCTCGCCTCACACATACACACACACATGCTGGCCTTACACTTTCAAAATTAAATACCACCGCACCACATGATTCCCAAGCCTGCCTCTATGAATATCTTGACACTCGCACACACGCACGCCACACACGAACCACCACCACCACCACCGACACTGCCAGACTACACCCAACCCTAATCTTTCGTGCACACTTCCAAGGCATTGTTCTTCTCTAACATCTGTCTGGCATTTTAAGTCTAGGTAGACGTTCCCCCTACTTGAGCGCAGGTCCAGTGTGCCGCCACAATATCTGTTCACGGGCGTTTGCTTCAGTTGTGTTAGCTCTTTCGTGTTCAGGGGAGAAGTTTGTCAGATGGCGCGCATGCACACACAGACACAAACATACTCGTACACACGCTGGTTGGCTTTCTTTGTCTCCGTTTGTCTCTCGCTACATCTCTCTCACTTATGTTTCGTATTAATGTCCTCTCTTTTATGCTAGCCTGTCCCTCTCTTCCTTCCTTCCCACTGTTAGGGTTTTCTTGTTCCTCTAGCCTAGCATACGTGTTGATGCTTTTTCCCTCCTCTATCGTTTTCCTATCATGTTTCTCACCCCTTGCATATTCGTCTCTTTCCGTCTCCTTCCCTCGCCACCTGCCACACTGTCCCGCTTTGCCGCCTGCCGTCACCTGGCGTCACCTCGTCCCTGAAGCTCTTAAGCGGCCTCCTCTCTCTCTCTCTCTCTCTCTCTCTCTCTCTCTCTCTGTTGCTTGCATCTGTTTCGTTTCCTGCTTCCCCTTGCCTCTCCGCTCCCAAGCCTACCTACGTTTTCTGCCTGCCTCATTAACCTTTCCTGCCAAACACTCACTCTCGGCTCTGATTCTGATATTCTCTCTCTCTCTCTCTCTCTCTCTCTCTCTCTCTCTCTCTCTCTCTCTCTCTCTCTCTCTCTCTCTCTCTCTCTCTCTCTGCTACACCTCGTTACACCACATGTAATTTCAGCCATCACCATCTCTTCCCTGTTCTTACGCTCACAATCAGTATACTGCCACCAATGCTATTATCACTGTTATAACGCCGCCATTAACATGCACTACAGCTTCATTATCATAACTACTACTGTTGCCCAATATATTACTAAGAAGTCTGTGTGTGTGTGTGTGTGTGTGTGTGTGTGTGTGTGTGTGTGTGTGTGTGTGTGTGTGTGTGTGTGTGTGTGTGTGTAATGGGCAGCTCAGACCTATAAGCTCAAATCAGCTGAAATTTGACAGGCAGATTAGAATCCCGATTCAGGTCAAAATAATTCCTTCTCAATTAAAATCTTCTAAGGAGGCTATTTTAGGGGACAACACTAATTACTAATCACTAATTAGTGTCATATTATACGTAGTTTTCAACCTGATTCGCCATTAGCAGTTTTTTTTTACGTTCCATGCTTAATCGTAAAACACGTGGATTATAACTGGAAACAAGCAAAAACCTATAGAAGAAGAAGAAGAAGAAGAAGAAGAAGAAGAAGAAGAAGAAGAAGAAGAAGAAGAAGAAGATAAACAATAATAGTAACAAGAACGGTAATAACAACAGCAACAATAAAAACAGCAGCAGCAGCAGCAGCAGCAGCAAAAACAACAACAACAACAACAACAACAACAACAACAACAACAAATGAAAAAAAACACAGAAGTAGGGGACGAAGAAGAAAACTACAAGTCAACAAGACTATAGAAGAAAAAGAACAAAAACACTACTATTATTACAACAACTACCACCACTACCACCATCAGCCTCGCGCTAAGCCAAGACGAAGAGGGTCCAGGCAGGGCCATCACCAAGTCAATTACATTATGTTGACACTGCTTATCAAGGGTGCCGTAGACATCATCCGGGTTTACTCAGAACACAAGCCAACGCCTCTTTAATAACAAACTACAACCTTCCGGGGAGATTAGAGTGGGTGGGTGTGAAGAAATTTAGTAGGAGAGAGAGAGAGAGAGAGAGAGAGAGAGAGAGAGAGAGAGAGAGAGAGAGAGAGAGAGAGAGAGAGAGAGAGAGAGAGAGAGAGATTCATTCTAGATCCCTCACCTTCAGTATCATCCTGCTGTCGGAGTACAAACTCTTTCTCTTCTCTTTCCCTCTTTCCTATCCTTTCCTCTTCCCTTCTCTCTTCTACTCTCCTTACCACCACCATCACCACAGCCACAGCCACCACCACCACCACTACCATAACTACTACTGACACACACATTCATTCTCGCAACACCCTACCTTCCCTTCTCTCCTTCCCTTCCTCCTTCCTTCCTTCCTTCCTTCCTTCCTTCGTTCCTTCCTTGGTTGCTTCCTTGCCTGCTTTCTCTCTCTCTCTCTCTCTCTCTCTCTCTCTCTCTCTCTCTCTCTCTCTCTCTCTCTCTCTCTCTCTCTCTCTCTCTCTCTCTCTCTCCTTCAGCAACATTTATTTCAGCCCCGGTAATTGCTTGCGTCACTCACCGTATTCACACATTCTCCTCCCTTCCTTCCTTCCTTCCTCTCTTGAAATTCCGGAAGAAGTAGCAGAAGAAAGAGAAGGATAAGGAGGAGATGGAGAGAGAGAAAATAAAGTTTAATAAAAGCGTCACCATATTTAAATTTTCTCGTGTGTCGCATTTAAAAATTTCTTGGTGTTCAGTATCACCGACGAGGACTTATTTTATCACACACATGCGTTCATCCCGCAGCCCTTTCCTCGCCTTTCCCTCTCACTCACAGGTACGAAAGAAACCCTTTGCTTCTAATTTCATTAAGAGTGTAAGACTGTGTGTGTGTGTGTGTGTGTGTGTGTGTTTGTGTGTGTGTGTGTGTGTGTGCGTGGGTGGGTGGGTGAATGGATTTCTCTCTCTCTCTCTCTCTCTCTCTCTCTCTCTCTCTCTCTCTCTCTCTCTCTCTCTCTCTCTCTCTCTCTCTCTCTACTTTGACTTTCCCATAACATTACTTTCCTTTTATTCGAAACACGGAAACCACAAACCAGTGAAGCCGCACCTTAAGAGCCTCACACTGATGCAGAGGTGACTAAAACCATTACCTATACAGATTATGCTCAATCCCACTCTAAGCTCCATCACGCCACCTCGAAACAAACCCCTCTCCCCCCAACACTCTTCCCTCCCCCCCGCCCCCCGCCCCATCCACTCACGCTTTCCTAAATGCTGGGTGTTTGATGGAGACCTTAATGAATAATGTACAAGTTGAGTAGGTATAATGGTGGTTATCCATCATCCATTAAGGTGTTAATTATGAAGGGATTGCAGTATGGTGATCTTCTTTATAAGGAATTCATAGTAAAGCCTTGGGGATACAGAGGGTTAAACTGAGGGAGGCATAAATGGCCTTGTAATATATTATGTATTGGTGCTCCTTGCATGTTAGTGGTGTGTGTGTGTGTGTGTGTGTGTGTGTGTGTGTGTGTGTGTGTGTGTGTGTGTGTGTGTGTGTGTGTGTGTGTGTGTGTGTGTGTGATGCGGGAATGTAGTTATAGTAGTAATGCATTCATTATTGTCAAAGAAAACATGAGTTATTCAGGATTCACCATCACCACCACCACCACCTTGAGGAAGAAGGAGAAGAAGAAGATGAAGATGAAGATGAAGATGAAGATGAAGAAGAAGAAGAAAAAGAAGAAGAAGAAGAAGACAGAGACGAAAAAAGAAGAAGAAGAAGCAAAAGAAGAAAACGGACTGATTGACTGAACTATGGCGCCACAAAAAAAACATAAATAAATAAATAAATAATAATGATAGAAAACTTCTGTTATACTTGTGAAGACCATTGATACTGTCATCACTACCACCACAACCGTCACCATCTTTATTCTTTTTATCAACACCAGTACCAACTACCACCATCGCCACCAATAATACCACCACCAATCACAACCAGCAGTCACCATCATTACCACCATCACCACTGCCATCATATTTTACCACCTTCACCACTAGTCGCCATCCTCAACGCCAAATATCACCACTACTACCATTCCCATCACCACCTCCTAGTCACCACCTCCACCACCACCTTGAATACCAATATCTTCACCAATACCACCACTACCGCCAACGGAACGACTATCACCACCACCATTATCGCTGCCACCATCACCACTACCACCAGCCAGCACCTCCTATACACTCAGGTCTAGCGGAGAAACTTTCATTCCCCAGAGGGCAAGGCGGGCAACACAGACAGCAAGTATATCGGTGAGAAGACACGAGAGGAGCAAGAGAAGACGCTACCAGCAACGATCCCTGTGGCACGGGAACCAACTCTGTCTCTAGTGGGGAGGGACGAACAAGAGCACGAAGAGGAGAAGGAAGAGGAAGAAAACATGGAGAAACACAGGAATAACAGATACCAAGATATTTGTTGGTCTATTACGAGGGTATCTGTTAAATTACGATCTATTACTGCGAACTAAGTATGGGATAAAAAAATGATACAATGAGAGAAAATAATAAAACGATGAGAAAGAATGGGAACACAGGAATAACAGATGACAGGATATCTGTTGGTCTATAATGAGGGTATCTGTTAAACTGCTAACTATTGCTGCGAACTATATATGGAATGAA
>NC_087165.1:16193511-16196011 GCF_035594125.1 Scylla paramamosain | reverse complement strand
CATCAACCTCAACCACCCGCCACGCACTTAGTCTGCCAATTTTATGAGTGTTCTTATAACAAGATTCTGAATGAAATTTTCTCCTGTGGTTAGCACCTTTGTGTATTCATAAAAAAAAAAAAAAAATAAAATAAATAAATAAATAAAAAAAGGAGATGGTTGCTAGAGGTTTGCGCGGCTTGCACAGGTGAACAAAAATGCATTTATCAGTAATCTATTTGCCTAACTTAAAAGTATATGTCACAAGACGAATAATTATGCGGTCTATGTATATGTATTTTTTGTAAACATATATTCAAGTATGAAGAAAGTGTCCGGTGTATTTATAGCTGCTCTGATACCTGTCCCGCAAGGCATGTGACTCGCAGTTACCAGTTTGATGGAAGCAGTGATATCTTAAAATAGTCCTTGAGGCCAGAAAATACAGGTGTGACATTTTAAAACTTGCTGGATTGTTACGTTATTGTATATATTGTATCTAAGTCAAATTTGTTTTAGTATGGTAAAGAAGAAAACGAATATTTCTTTAAAAAAACGTACAAGCTAAATGAAAATCTGAAAAAAAAATCAGGTTAAGGAAGAAAAAAAGACAATATTCTGAAATGACGTACAAGAAAAATATGAACCGCAAAGATATGATTTTATGTACTTTATCATGGTAATCACAATGAAATATTCTCACACCACGTACCCTCTAACATAATAACACATCCTGCTACATGTGTAAAACCTGGTAAGACATAATTTAATATACTTCATCATACTGAGCAGAATAAAAACTTCTTACGTAACATTTCTCAACATTGTGACGTCGTATTGCATAACGCGATCAATTCAACGCTCTCTCTTGTATTCTTCAGTGTTTCTAAGATCTTACAAGGATTGGTTATCAAAGATTAAGATTACTCGGGTTCTTATAGATTTTTTTTTTTTCCCCTGTAACTGATGCAGAATTGTTGTAAAACTATCATTAGAATCATGATAACTCTTGAAGGTTACCGTATCTTTCACTATTGTATTATCCTGTTAAAAGTATAGTGGTGTTAAGACGCCGGAACGTCTGAGGATGCGATTCGTCAAGTCTTACGTAACGCACCCGCCACGGCAAAATACAGGTCGGTCAACAATAGGCGTTGGGGGTCTTAGGTACTATGTCATATGTACTTCAACTGTTACAGTACAGCACTCGCTCTCGATCAAGATCAATCGATCGCCTGGGACCGAATTCTTGAGACCATATTTTTAAGTCTGGGACCACATTCATAGAGGTTTCTGCATCTTTCTTGATATTTTAAGAGGCTCTAGTGGAAGTTTTTATGATTTTCAAAGATGTTTTCGTAATTCTAGTGGCAGTTTAACAAAGACTGCACCAACAATGGGGAAAAATACATCTATGAGAACCAGACTATCGCCTGTGTAGCGTCTGAAAATAATCGTGATGAGAGCCCAGATTTTCAAAATAAGGCCCCGGAACGTCATCCATCTCTCTGCCTTCCTCACTCGGCGCGGGCATGTTGTCCTCCACACACTCGAGTGATTGAATCTTTAAGGCTTGCACCATTACACAAATTGAAACTAGACACTTAGTAGCAGTGCGAGCTATTTTCTGGTAATGATCACGCTAAAAGCCTGAATTGTGTGAAAAAGATGCATGACTCACGATTAATTGTAATAAAAAATATAAAAAAATGAATCTTATCCTTCTCCTCGTTCCTCCTCCTCCTCCTCCTCGCTACTACTATTTTTCTTCTTCTCTTTCTTCTTCCTCCTCCTACTACTATTAATACTACTTTTTCTCTTCCTTTTCTTCTTCCTCCTCCTCCTCATTCTCATTCTCCTTCTCCTCTACCTCCTCCTCCTTCTTCCCCTCTTCCTCCTCCTGCTACTACTGCTTGCTTGTCTTCTTTTTTCTCCTCCTCCTTATGATCCTCCTCCTCATTTTCCCAGTCTCGTCTTCCTCTTCATTTTTCAGTTCATCTTGCTCTTTTGAAATCATCTTTTGCCTCCTCCTCCTCCTCCTCCTCCTCTTCCACATGCTCCTGCTCTTCCTCCTCCTCCACCACCACCGCCACCACCACTTTCTCTATCTCCTTCACCTTTTCCCCATCTTCCTGTTCCGGTTACACTTCCTCCTGCTCATCTTCCTGCCTCCTTCTGCTCCTTCTGCTGCACTTCCTCCAACCGCTCTGCTTCGCCGCCCTTCCTTCCCCCAGCCACGGGCGGAGGAAAACGAGGTCGCGGCGTTCTGACCAAGACTTAATGGTGCTTCAGTCGCTCTTAATCAGGTTAAAAGACTTAAAATTAGTTTTAAAACATTCTTCCACACCATTTATTTCACATTCCAATAGTCTGTGTTTCCGCTCGCTTGCGTCCTCGATTGTCAGAGGCAAATGGTTACCGACGGGGGTGTGTTTTACGGCCGAGGGGTGCTTACGTGTTGTGTGTGGGTGGGTGGGCGGATGGGTGGGTGGGTGTGTGTGCGAGTGTTGTGTGGTCAAAG
>NC_087165.1:16161011-16191011 GCF_035594125.1 Scylla paramamosain | reverse complement strand
CTCACAGTCTGCAAGGAACAATCATCCCTATTAGTTCGTCTATAAGTGCTATAACTTTCTACCTCACAAAGTTGTTGTTTAATGATCTGAGCCTTTTAACAGTAGATGGGCGAGACATTTAGAATCGAACCCAGAAACTTGTAACTTACACGAACTCTTCCCTCTCTGCTAAATGTTGAATCAGCAATAAATGATCAACTGGTTGGGCTTATATACCAAGACCCATACATATCTGAGCTGTTTCCCTTTAAATTCAAATCTCTATACATGCCTGCCTTTTCCCACTGCCTGGTGATGAAGGCGCTGCGTCTGCTTACGTAAATCAGGGGTTGGTCTTTGAAAAGGTGCCGGGAGTGATTGTATGTTTGGGATTTATAGGAATTTAATTAGCAACATAAACATGGTAGTCGCCAACACAGCAGGCCATAAATAATCTGGGTTGCCTCTGTCGCGGGCACCTCCGCCCTGCAATATACTGATGCTTGTCCTGATTAGTATCCTCACAAGGAATGTGTTCGAGTCATCTTTGTTTTATCGCCATTAACTTTTCCTCTCCTCCTCTTTAAATTGCAACACAACAAGAGCAGCAACACACACACACACACACACACACACACACACACACACACACACACAATTATTGCAAATACGCAGAACAAAACGCAATAACCAACAAAGAAAATATAGGCATGTTACAACATGATTTTTTATGCGTCATTTATACGTCATTGTCGCTGGTATTACAAAAACTTGCCGTCCACTGCATCTGTAAGCAACGTGCATCAATAGAGATTGCCCGGTGGTTTTCATCATAGTATTAGTGTGTGTGTGTGTGTGTGTGTGTGTGTGTGTGTGTGTGTGTGTGTGTGTGTGTGTGTGTGTGTGTGTGTGTGTGTGTGTGTGTGTGTGTGTGTGTGTGTGTGTGTGTGTGTGTTTTGCGCGCTTGCATATCTAATATTAATAAAGGAGCAAGAGTGGCAAAACACCGCCAAGCACCAGACTGTCACGGTTGATACACACCAACGTTTCACAAGTTACCCAACAGACAATATCGTTAGAGAAGATAAATCAAGTATCTAGCTGCATCGCTGCGATACTTTTGCCTGATTTAAGACCAACCGTGCACCAGGTCATCAAATATTGATGAAGCGCTACCTGATGACGTGATCCTGCCGACTCACCACGCTGGTGGGGCGTGGCTTTCAGGGACCGCCACTGGCGCCGCCTTGTGACGTGCTGACTTTTCTGGTTTGCAATCTGGAAAGTCTGTGTCCAGTGGAAGTTAACGGCTAAATGTGCTCGTGTAAAGAGGCCCCTACGAGAGTGACGACTTTACAACCAGTGTTCCTCTTGGGAATCGTCGTGTTCTGTGAAACTGTAAGGATTTATTTTTCTCCCAAAAAATTCCTGTCTTTAAAACACGTGTACAGAGCGGCGACGCGCATGACTATGCAGACTTGAATCTCATGAAAACCATCCCTCCAGCAGGTACTGTGCGAAACAGCTGCACCATCTCCCTCAGGCCAAACAGGTGGCTCAGCTGAACCACACACACATAATGAAGCAACAATACTCACGCCTGGAATCATGTCGTGCTGCTCCCAGGCTTTGGTGTTGTCAGCGAAAATCCTCGTTGGCAGTTTTAACTTGGAAATGAAACTCTCTTTTCAGCAAGTGCACACGGTACATGCAGCTACGAGACGCCTCATATGCAAATTACTTTTTTTTTTATAACTCTTACCTGTTGGAGAAAAGTGCGTGAAGTCATGTACTTCGAAAGCCTTAGGAAACAAAACTGAATATATATATATATATATATATATATATATATATATATATATATATATATATATATATATATATATATATATATATATATATATATATATATATATATATATATATATATTATGTTGGACAATGATATTAATTTCCCGAGAGAATCCATCACCTTCTGCCTCATAACTCATGCCTACTGTGACCTTTAAAGCCGAGTGACACACGAAGGCTATGAAGCCAAAACCAGAACATTTTAACGTCATTTCCTCCAGCTAAATGTAATCCGTTCCGTCCCAGTGAGAGCGCTGCTCGTCTCCGGGGAGGCGCGAGAGAAGACCTGCTCTATCCCTGAATAGTGTGCACAGCAAAATCCTCCCAGAGTAATGTTATTCTTTCATACAACATCAGGAACTCTAAAATGGAGAGAAAAGTGATCAGTAGTGAGCGAAGTTTCAGGTGCTTTCGAAACTTTAATTCTAAGTTTTTATGTTTTACAAATGAACAGCGAGTGAAGTTTTGGACTATCAACACGAGGCGCTTAATGTAGCGAGACGCGCATGTGTCTGAACCTTGTGCTGGAAGTGTTTGTCTGGGATTTGCATTAACACGGGACACTGAAGTCACGCAAGAACAATACTATAAATTTTCCAGATGAGAAACTCAATGAAAACTGGATTACTTCTCGAATCTAGTGAATATTTCCTAGGCAGCTACAGAAAAACAAACACCGGTTTCTCCCTTTCCTCCTCCTTTTCCTCTTTTTCTCCTTTCCACCGTCATTCATTTCATCCACTCCCGCTTCCTTCCTTTTCCTTCCCTCGCAGCTTCCGGACCGAACGCTGCCTTTGCCTGGCGGATTCGTCTGAGCTTCTCTGCCTCACGTGACGTCCTTGAAAACATGAAATTCTGAAATGTGATCCCGATACTGGCGTTACTTTTTACGGCTTCAAGTTATATTTAATTACGATGGACATTATAATTTTTTAGTAATTGTTGGCGTCGTCTGCACTGCACTCGTTATACTTGAGCGCTCACTTTTAATCAATGGCAAGGTAATCTGACGCCACCTCGCGGGACTGCACGGAGATTGAAAGGAGACATCCCGGTGTGCTAGACAGTGACTTAATCAGTGTGTGTGTGTGTGTGTGTGTGTGTGTGTGTGTGTGTGTGTGTGTGTGTGTGTGTGTGTGTAGCCAAAGGTCTAGTAGTGGCTGTCCTGTGGCTTGTCGTTTGTTTTTGGCTTAGTATCTGTCTGTCCGTCTGTCTGTATATGTCCATCGGTCTGCCTGTACGCCTATCATCTGCTTCTGCCTTCATCTATTCATCTATTGTCTATCAGTCAGTCTGTTTGTCCATCTAACTTTCTCTCTCTCTCTCTCTCTCTCTCTCTCTCTCTCTCTCTCTCTCTCTCTCTCTCTCTCTCTCTCTCTCTCTCTCTCTCTCTCTCTCTCTCTCTCATTGCTGTCAACTGTTTTTTTTTTTCCCTTCTTGGTTCATGGTTACCTCATGAATTTTTAATGAATATATTCAGTATTTTCATTACTATATGGAAACATAAAGCTGCCCCTGAATTCATCATGCATTGACGTCAGCAACTCAGTGCAGGTGACGATAAGTTAAGTGCAAAACATCAGCTTGAAGTGACACGAGATTTCCAAGAAAATATGCCATAAAAAAGAGAGAGAGAGAGAAAAAAAAAAAAAGAGGAAAGAAAAATACTGCGAAATGTTAAGGAATACAATAATTTCTGAATTTCATATACGTGAACCTGGCTTGATATTTCGCTTTTCATTTACTATTTGTCACAAGCTTTAATATGAACTCATCTCCTATTGTTCCTGGGTTCGTATGGTCCAACGAGGATTTCTTTTGGATAATTTCAAGAAAAAATGTGTTAGCAAAAGCACGCGTTTCATTTCTAAAGTTGTGAGCCACGTGGAATTTGGAGTTAGCAATACTGGTAAGTGTTTGCTTACTTACTGGCCAATCATCTGTCTGACTGCCTACGTATTTGTTACGACGGCTCTAATCTTGCAATACTAGTCTGTGTTTGCCTACTTACTGATATATCATTTCTCTATCTATATATTTGCCAATCAACATATGTTACTACGGCTCTATGATATACGTTTAAGCCTGTCTTACTCTCGTAGACCAAAGTTTTATTCCTGGTAAGTAATATTGCATTTTAATATTATAAACGTCATTATCATCGCAATTATCTTAAAGAATGACTTTGGTTGTTCTATGTGGCAATTAGCTAATGCCAGATTGGGTAATAAATATAAATGGTAATGACGCGTATGGCAATGAATCATGCAATGCTGTTCAACTAGGAAAAAAAAAAAACCGTCAGAATGTGACAAACTTGATTCTATAAATTTACCGAGATAACACAAGACACACACACACACTTGGGTCAAGGTTGCAATAATTTATTTACAGATACGATACAAAACAAGGTGCTTTACGATCTAAGAACATAAGAAAATAAGGGAAGCTGCAAAGAAACCGTCAGGCCAACACATGCCAGTCTCCCGTGTGAAACTGTCTTACCTATTACCACCTATTATTAATATACCTATTAAAGGTTTATCTAATATTTAAAATTTCTTAATGACCTGACTACCTGATCACTGAGTCTATTACATTCATCTGGCACTCTGAGAGAATCAATTCCTTCCTGTTTTTTTTTTTTTAATATAACTTATAACAGCCTTTACAATTTATAACAGAAAAAAAAATAAATAAAATAAATAAATAAACAGAGCAAACCCACAAAGGCCCTTGATACCAGGATGTGATCGCTGTGGGAGTCCAAGGGGCAGTGAATTGGCTCGATTATCCGTTACCTTGAGAAACAGAGAACTAAATCCATAGAGTAAGTTAAATTCACGGCCGAGAGTATAAAAAAACAAAGAATAAAAAAAAAAGATTGTATGTAGTATATGTGTTATATAGTATGACATGATCCCCGTGTCTGAATAACTGGTAGGAGAAATGATAGTAGCAGGCGAGTCGAGAGCTCGTTTCGTTCCAATTCCGAGACACCTAACACCGAGAAACACCGAGGCCACGAGTGAATGACGAGACTCGGGTTGGCGTGAGGGAAACTGGTGTTTGCCTCGTATGAAAGAAAAGAAAAGGGAAGAGAAGGACGGATAATGACAGAAGAGAGAAAATACAATAAAAAGGTTTGAGGTGGTGGCGTGAGGGTAACTGCTGGTTGCCTCGTCTGAAAAGAAATGAAAAGGGAAGAGAAAGACGGATAATGATGGAAGAAACGTACAATAAAAAAGAATACCGAGAAAGTTAAAGGGGCAGTCTGTTACTTGTATGCATCTCTTGTTACTAACAGCCATTACTAACAATATTTACTTTCTATTGTCTGTTAATATATTGCATCGAATTTTCTGATTTATCTGTTCATTGTCTGTCCAAGTTCCATTTTCCACGTCCTGTTATTCTGCCCAAATGCTTCAAGACAATAACATTCTTCTAGCTACGATGATCTTTACACAACATTCTTAACATAACTGCCCTACACAACTGATGTATATTTTACTGTCAGTTCAAATACGGCGGACTTTCAAGACGTGATAATTTATAAATAAGCTATGTTATAAGGGCTTCCCCCACCCTCTCTCTCTCTCTCTCTCTCTCTCTCTCTCTCTCTCTCTCTCTCTCTCTCTCTCTCTCTCTCTCTCTCTCTCTCTCTCTTTCGAAAATTAGATCATGTAAAGTACCACTGCTTCATCCATTGTTCCCCAGTACCACTACTCCATCCACTCAAGTTCAAAGCGTCCCAGTGTGCGATTATTTACCATTTCTCTGAATTAGTTCATTTCAAAATCACTTGAGCACTGCAGTTCTTCGATCCTGTCTTATTGTTATTTGGGTTCATTCATCAGAATAATGCCACCTGTAAATACAAAGATTCCCAGATTCTCTGTTTCCCTAAATGGTATATATTTTGTTATAATTCCCTAAAATAACTTCTATATGTGAAAGATGAACAGCTTCGGAGAAGTTTTCTCATCCCTTGCTTTATTGTAATCTTACTTTCGTTATGGTAATATTACTTCCTTTGCTTCACGTGCAGCATATTATTCTTATACATTGTTACACTTCTCAGAAACTTGAATTCTACACGTTTATTATTTTTGCGAGAAAATTACACATTTGTGTGAAACCTAAGACATTAAGAACACAGGCGTTCTTCAGATGTATTATCCAGTGAAATTAGCTAACCGAAACTTATTATAATACTTTCGGAAAAGAAATATAATACGAATATCCATGCAGTACAACTCGATTCTAATATCAAACTCTAAGGAACACGCACGATTTTGCAACGAATATATAAATCACAACACACTCCGTGACACTGGTGAATTATTGTGAGACGTGAGCAAAATAAACAACAGGATCTCGATTTGCAGGAAGTCTTCGCAGTTACGGCGGCATTTGTAGATCAGACCGAGAAAACACACAAACACAGGTGCTGCAAAATATTTATCGTGACGTTTATGCAAAGAATGAGGAGACACCAATACGCAATTTTACACAATCGTCTTGTTCCACACCTGCTGAACGAATGTTTCCGCATATCCTTGCTGTTATGTATCGGTAAGAAGACGAAGAAAAGGGGGAAGAGGAAGAATAAGAAAACATAATAAAATGAAAAAAAAAAGTAGTAGTAGTAGTAGTAGCGGTAGTAGTAGTAGTAGTATTGGTATTATTATTGTTGTTATTATTATTATTATTATTTTTATTATTATTAGTTTAGTTCAGTTCAATTTTACTTCGCAGAAATGTATATACAACACACCAGCACAGAAAATATATAAAACATATACATCTAACAAAAACGTATATAAGTTTAAAAGAATTATGACAAGGACAATCATATATAGTCTAAAAAAACAAAAAAAAAACAAAAAACAAATGAAAACAAATAAATAAATATATAAAAATCTGTATTATAAAAAAAAAGTGTTGTACAAAATGACTATTAAATGAGGCAAACAAATATTTTTTGAAGTTTCAGATCTCAGAAATGAGTAGTAGCAGCAGTAGCAGCAGCAGCGGCAGCAGTAGTAGTAGTAGTAGTAGTAGTAGTAGTAATAGCAATCGTGGTACCGGTGGTAATATTCGTGGTGGTGGTAGTAGGAGTAATAGTAATACAGAAGTGAACAAGTTTTTGTCCACATTCTTCTCAGCCAGCAGCACTGTCAATGCCACCTGGAATATGACACCTACGCATGAAGCTGCTGCCGTCACACTTGTGGAGATTCATGAAATCATAACGTCCACGCTCATGCCTTGTGTTCCTGGCGGCCTTGTCTGTTATCTCCTTTGGTACACTTTTTTACCAAAGGAATGTTTACAAATTCCTTTGGTACACTTTTTCGTCCACATCACTTAATTATTTAAATCGAGATACGTAGCTGAGTCGGTCAACTCATGGAGTCACTTTGTCAGTTGAGTAATGAAAATATAAAAAGACCTACTCCCTGCCATAAGGGTACTGCAGTTGTAATATAGCCATATGAAGAAAAATCTTGATGGTGTGAATGATGCCGGTTTTGGAACGAAATTAATTCTCTTTCCTTACAGGTCAATAAACCTTATTTATGATCCACGTCATATAACTGTCAAACAGTCATGAATGTAGGCGTACATAAAACATTCAACAAGATTTCAATGTGATATACGTATTAAATTAACTTTCAAATATGAAGTAGGGGAAGCGGAAAAGTGTGTAGATGCTAATCACTCGTTAACCTACTATGTACTCAAAAGTGAAAGAAGAGGTAGCAGTGTGATGGCCATCCGCTCTTAACCCCTCTGTGTGGGAGTAATGTAGGTAACGAGGCCACTGGATTTAATGTAATATTTCAAGAGGAAAGTAAAGCTGATAGTACAACACAGCTACCTAAAGTGATGAGCCATGATCTGTTGAGAAGGTTCTTGGAGTGTGTGTTGAGTGTGCGCGCATTCAGCTATTGTGCTCTGAATAGCCGGGCTTGAAATAGAATCTTTGAATTGCTGACATCACAGTTTCACTTCCTGCCGTCACACACACACACACACACACACACGAGAAACTAATAAATAAATATACCATAGCATAAGACTTTCATCAATAAAATCGTGAATGAGCACCCACGTCATTTTTCGAATCTAAGTGGTTCGAAGCAGCCCTGGTCGTGTCCTGTCGCCATGGCGGCGGACTGTGGATCGATCTATTTAGGTACTTTATCTGATATTACGTATAAGCTGAAATTTTGCCTTACATCTGATAACCATTCTGAGCTAGGACAGTAAAGCATTTCTCTTTGTTCAATAAGTCAAAAAATCCCAAAGAACAACTCGATCAGACTCATCTTGCCTTCTACCAACTGCGTGATAAAAATTTTACCACTCAAAACACACACGTGAAGGAATTATATAAAGACAAGAACACCGTGGGTTACAACTACTTACCTATGATGTCTCCTGATTGTCCTGCACGCTCCACTCAACTCCAGGCAAGTCGATATCGCGGCACACACTCGGAATGACACACGAGGCACACCACCTCCTCGCTGTCCGCCCCGCCTGTGTCTAGTGTTTACTGCCTCTGAATGGCGGAGGGCGGCAAGGGGCTACGCACATACTTCCTATTCTTTTTAATTTTTTTTTTTTTTGTTTCATATAAAGAATCCTGGTAAAGGACTACCACTTCTCTCCTACGAAGCTAGCTAGAAAATGACCCTAATAGTGTTGGTCCATTCGCAGGAATTAGGGAAATTGATGCCTTTATTCCTTATATATTTTGGGTTGAAATATCGAAGTGCATCAGTTTTATCCCGTTCTTTTTATGTAGTCTCTTTATCAATATAACAACAGGAAGAAATAGAACTTTTTTTTTTCCAGCCACACGCCGCGTACATATTGATTTTTTCTCTTTCATTGTTACTATGTTGTCTATAATCTTGATCTTTAGATCGTTGATCTTTTTAGCAATAATGACCTCGCTATTACTTGAACATCTCTTCTATTACGCCATACTGGTTTATTTAATTATCAAGCTCCACATCCTTGGTTCATAGTTCTAAGTGAAGATAATAATAATAAATAAACCTTAAGTTCTATCTCCTGGCATAGAAACCTGTCAGGATACAGCAGACTCCCGCTGCTGACTGGCGCGTCCTTGGAAGGCAGAGAGGAAAAGTCCTCAGGATGGATACATGAGCTGCCGCCTATTGAGAAACTTCGTCGATGTAATATAGGGTCCAACGACTATATTGAAAAAGAGATGACACCAAAAACTGAACCTCTCCAGAAACTTGTGCGGCGGCAAAGTGAGATTATTGCCACTGCCTTTCTCTCTCTCTCTCTCTCTCTCTCTCTCTCTCTCTCTCTCTCTCTCTCTCTCTCTCTCTCTCTCTCTCTCTCTCTCTCTCTCTCTCTCTCTCTCTCTAAGTGTGTGTGTGTATATATATATATATATATATATATATATATATATATATATATATATATATATATATATATATATACGTATACGTATATATATATACGTATATATATATATATATATATATATATATATATATATATATATATATATATATATATATATATATATATATATATATATATATATATATATATATATATATATATATATATATATATATATATATATATATATATATATATATATATATATATATATATATATATATATATATATATATATATATATATATATATATATATATATATATATATATATATATATATATATATATATATATATATATATATATATATATATATATATATATATATATATATATATATATATATATATATATATATATATATATATATATATATATATATATATATATATATATATATATATATATATATATATATATATATATATATATATATATATATATATATATATACTAAATATTTAATTTTATTTATGAACTTACTCATTTTTACGCCTGCATCTCTAGACTCACTGAATCTAACACAACCCACAACGACGGGGGATGCCACAAAGAGTGACTATTCCGCCACGCCGAGGCTCTGGAGTGAAGGCAACGGTTGTCACTGTGCAGCTGAACCGAAATACTTTAGCCAGAAAAAAAAAATAAAAATCGTTTTGCTCAAATTAAAACACAACAACGCAAAGTTTACCTCGTACATTAATTACGACATAACTTTCAACCAGGCAGTATTTTACCATGAGAGAAGGAGGGGCTATATTTAACGTAGAAAAAAAAAAAAACATAAAGCAACATCACAAAACGGGCCACTAACTTATTTCAAATGGCCGCTAGAGTGAAAATATATCTTGTCAGTTAAACTTCACCTCCCATACTGCTCCAGGCGGCACAAAACTTGCTCATCAGCTTCGCATCGCAGCCTGGCAGACACACGCCTCAATGGTCGAGTGACGCTCACGGGCCTGATCAAAGCACCTCAACTTTCCCGCCTTTCAAGAACACCGCAACCATCGCTGCCTCGGTCCCGTCACCACCTGCTGCGGGGGAATTCTTCTGGGAACTCCTTGGCGAGTCTCCTTGTCTGCTGACGCTTTGAGTAAAGAAAATCACGAACTGCGTATATACTGGTTATAAAAATTCAGCAGTGTTGACTCGGTGGGAGGAAGTCCGTAGAGGCTAAGTTTGTGTTGCTGTAGATGGGAATGTGAGCCCAAGGGTTGGTGAGGCACAGGATGAATTGCTCTGGGGTGAAATTTATATTCAATCTAATTATCTTCGTCCGTGAGGGTGTGTGGGGGCGGTTACGGGGGGAGAGAGAGAGAGAGAGAGAGAGAGAGAGAGAGAGAGAGAGAGAGAGAGAGAGAGAGAGAGAGAGAGTGGCGATGTTGTTGATGTTTCTTATTCCTTCGTTCGTTCATTACTGGTGTTTTTATTTAATTTTCTGGGGAGAGAGAGAGAGAGAGAGAGAGAGAGAGAGAGAGAGAGAGAGAGAGAGAGAGAGAGAGAGAGAGGAGGGGGGAGAGCCACCAATTCCCCCCACACTCTCTCTCTCTCTCTCTCTCTCTCTCTCTCTCTCTCTCTCTGTCTCTCTCTCTCTTTACCAAGAAGTCTTTCAGGTAGAGGTGCTTCAGTTCACGGATGAAAGACGAAGGAGGTTCTGTGGGTCTTTTTGTTCTGGTTAAAGTTAAGGAAGGAAATGTTGAAGTCCACATTAATGATATTCTAAGCAGGTGACGCCCATACATACAATTGAAGAAGTTGGGGAGAGCCTGGAGCCGCTTGGGATGTGACTCCTCGCTTCATTTCTTTCCACAATTCTTCACGGGACTCGTTTTTCAGTTTTCTCCACACGCTATTCTGTGGACGAGGGAGGGGAGGTGAGGGGGAAGGGAGGAGAAGTACGAGGTAGAAAATGAGGAGGAAAAGATGAGGTATAGGAGCAGTATAAAGGAGAAAGATAAAGAGGATAAAGAGGGAAAGGAGAAGGGAAAGGAGAAGGGCGAAGAAGGGAGAAGGAGAGGGTTAGGAGAAGGGGGAGGTGAAAAGAAGGCGAAACATAGGGAAAAGGAAAACGGGAGGGGAGAGGAGAAGGGAGAGAAGAGAGATAAGGAAGAAGGGAGAGAAGAGATGTAAGGAAAAAGGGAAGGAGAAAGGAAAAAGAGGAACGGGAAGAGGAGGGAGGAGATGAAGAGGGGATAAGAGAAAGGCAACCTTTGGTGGTAAAAAGGGAATCTGTTTGGCTTCAACTTTCCGTTCAGGAAGAGAATATTGAGTCTTATTTGGAACGGAAACTTTTTTTGTTCGTCTTTTTTTCCATCCTGCTTCACAGAACGCGGAGTTAAATTATCATAAATATACAGCAACCTTACATCTATTCCATTTTTTTTCGCCTGGTAAACACACACTTAAGCCACCCAGCCACCCATCCACGCACCTCCACCTACCAGCTCACCCACTCACACACACACACACACAAGGCTCACACATCACCGGTACAGTAACGGTACCTACAATACATATATAACCTCCACGATAAATAACAGTGAATGGGGAGCAAAAGAAATCCAACAAAGACGAATTCCTCCCTATTCAAGCTCGCTACCGGAATCCATTTGCAATAAAACAAACGGGAAATGAAAAGGAAAAAAAAGTGTTTGAAATGACAGTGGTAGAGGATAAGGTGAAAATGAAGGTAGCAGGGATTGAGGTGGTGAAGGTGATGGTGATGAAGGAAGATGGTGGTAGTGGTTATGGCGGAGGTGGTGGTGGTGGTGGTGTTGGAAAGATGTGGTGGGGAAGGTGGTAATGAAGGTGGTGAGAGTGGTGGAAGTGGCGGAGGTGGAAGGAGATTAGGATGGTGGATTTAGTGGTGAGTGATGGTGGCCGTGGCGCAGATGGAAGGGTATCGTCGTGGTGGTGGTGGTGGTGAGGTGGCGGATGAATGTGGTGGTGGTGGTGGTGGTGAGTTGAGCGAGAAGTGGTCTCTGAGTCAGTTGGTCACGAGAGAGAGAGAGAGAGAGAGAGAGAGAATGGAGGGAGTGAGTCTCTTTACTATCGACTACGCACTAACACCGGGCGTTAAATGATCCGAGGGGTGTCGAGACTTCGGAGCGCTTCTCTTCTGCCGGATCGGAGCAGCGGCGCGCCAGCCAAGCCTATTGTCGTTCGTTTAACGGGACTTCCAGCCTCCGCCTTTTCCTCCACCACCACCGCCACCTTTTCTCCTATTTTTTCATCCATTCACATCTTCCTGCCCTCTATTTTTTTCTCTCTTCCGTTTCCTCCTCTTTACCCTCAACTGATGTCTTCCGATTCTTTCTTCTTCTTGTCCTCTCTCTCCTCTCCTATCCCCTTCCCCTCCCCTTCTCTTTTCCCATCAGTTGCTCAAGTTTGTACCGTGGTCCCCCCACCCCCAACTTCTCTCCCCTTCCCTTCCCTTCCTCCATCTCTTTTACCCTTTAACCTTTGGCCTTCCTTACTCTTCTTCCCTTTTATGTTTTTTTCTTTTTTTTTTTCAGTCGTATTTTACTTTCAGGTCTTCATGTTATATATTTTCCTTCCCGTTCGTCTGTTACCGTGAACCTACTACATACGTATGCTTTTCCTCTTACTTCTCTACTAACCAAGTCTTTAAGCAAATATTTTTCCCTTCCTGTCTGGTGCTCGCCCCTACTACTCCTACTACTACTACTCGTTCCGCCAGCAGACCCTTCCTTTCAAGCTCTATATTTTCTCTCCTTTTCCTACTGCTACTTCTTCGCCATTCACTGCTATTCCAAACTTACAGCTTCCTCTTCCTTCTCTTCTCACAGCTATCCCCTTAACTGGTCGCCTCATTCTTCTCCTCTTTCTCCCACTCCTTCTTTTCCTTTCTTCTTTTTTTGTTCTTCCTTGTCGTCGTCCATCCTCCTTCTTCGTGTTTTCTTTGTTTTCTTTGTTTTCTCTCCTTTCTCATTCTCTTTTCCTCTAGTTGTTTTCCCATATCATTCTTTTTTTTCCTTAATTTTCCTCCATTTGTTTTATTTCTTTCTCTTTCTTTCTGTTGCCTTATTCTTTTCGTCTCCTATTCCTTCTCTTCCTCCTTTTTTCTCTCTCTTCCTCACCTTTGTTATCGTTCTCCTCCTTAATTGTCATTTCTCTGTCTCTTCTCCCTCCCTTTTCTCGTCCTATTCTTTCTTCTCCTCCGATGGCTTTCTTTTCTTCGTTTGTATCATCGTTCTGCCACTTCGTTTTGTCTTATTGCTCTTCCTCCATTTTTTCCTTCTCTTCCTCCTTCGGGTGTCCTTCTCTTCTTTTTCCTCCTCTTCAGTCTCATACGTTTCTTCTTTTTACTTTTTTCTCTTTTCTTCCTTGTCCCGGTTCTCGTCCTCATTCACTTTCTCTTTCTGTTCTTTCTCCCCCTTTTTCTCCGTCTCTTACTTTATTTTGTCCTCTTTTCTTCCTCTTTTTCATCCTTGTCATAGTTTTCTGCTTTTTCCTTCTTCATCTTTCACTTTACCTCTTCCTTTCTCCTTTTTCTCATACTCTTTCTTCCTTCCCTCTATCTTTATCTTTGCTTTCTTCTTTCGTTTTCTTTCTCGTTCTGTTCGCTTTTATTTTCCTTCTTTTTCTTCATTTGTCCTACTCTTTCACCTTCATCTCTGTCGCCCCTTATTTCTTTTTTTGTCTTTTACCTATTCTTTCTCATTTTTTTTTGTTGTCTTTATTATCGTCCTGCCCCTTCTTCGTCTGTTCTCACTCTTCTATCTCCTTCCTCCTACTCGACCTCCAGTTGCCCTACTCTCTCTGCCTCTCTTCTGAATTGCCTCGGCTTCGTGTTGTTCACTCGGCGCCCTCACTTTCAACCGCCGCGGGGGCAAAAAACAGAGCCTATTTCCATCGGCACTCTCAAGGAAACACACACACACACACACACACACATACCAGCAGCAGCAGCAGCCATACGCGGTTCTAAAAGGTGGTGCATGGGAAGGCAACAAAGAGAGAGAGAGAGAGAGAGAGAGAGAGAGAGAGAGAGAGAGAGAGAGAGAGAGAGAGAGAGAGAGAGAGAGAGAGAGAGAGAGAGAGAGAGAGAGAGAGACGAATATAACGAAGAAAAGGGAGAATTTGACTTTAATGCAAGAGTTAAGTGGAGAGAGAGAGAGAGAGAGAGAGAGAGAGAGAGAGAGAGAGAGAGAGAGAGAGAGAGAGAGAGAGAGAGAGAGAGAGAGAGAGAGAGAGGAAAAGCGTGCCCCTTCCCAACCCCCACGCTTTAGGCCGGGTTAAAAATTAGGGTTCCCTCGTAGCAGTGTAGCTATAGTGGAGGGGGAGGGCAGCGGCGGCGGCGGCGGCGGGTGCGGCGGCGGTGGCGGCGGCCCTGGTAATGGCAGCAAGGAAAGGATTTATCGTTGAAACAAAAGGCTCAATGGCCCGAGTATAATATAAACAAGTTGCCTTTCTTCCTACTCTAGTTTCTTATCCTTGTGTGTTTTTTTCTCCTCTCTCTCTCTCTCTCTCTCTCTCTCTCTCTCTCTGTCTCCCTTTTATTTTTTTTTCCCTTTTTGGTGGTCTTCGGGTCAACTGAAAGCTGGAGCCAGAGAAGGAAGTGGCGGTGGCGGCGGCGGCTGCGGTGGTAGTGGTGGTAGTGGTGGTGGTGGTGGTGGGGTGGTCAGTGTGAGCCAAAAGATAAAGGCTGATAAGAAAGCAGTAAATGTTTTATGTGTCCAGTACGTGTGGGCGCCTTGGTTCTTTCATATTAGTTCATTTTTGTTATTGTTTCCATTGTTCCCCAGTTTTCTTTTGATCATATTTCTCTTCCTTCCTTTTAAAAAACCGTTCTCCTTTCCCCTTATCTTCTTCTTCTTTGTTATTGTTGTTGTTGTTGTTGTTGTTGTTGTAGTTGTTGTTGTTGTTGTTGCTGTTGTTGGTGGTGGTGCCAGTGTCTCCGTCCGTGTCTTATTATCATCATTATTGGCATTATCATTATTATTATTATTATTATTATTATTATTATTATTATTATTATTATTATTATTATTATTATGTATTATCACAATCATCTTTTTCCGCTAGTCATTCTTATTGTTTTTTCATTGTTTTCCGTTCTTCTGTGTATTATATTTCTTCTCTTTTCTCTTATCTTCTTTTTTATCTCCTTGTTCTTGTTCTAGTTGTTCTTGTTGTTGTTCTTCTACATCTTTATCCCTTTTTTCCTTTTTCTTCCTTTCTTCTTTTCTTCTTTTCTTCTCTATTTCTTTTTTCTTCTTCTACTTCTTCTTTTCCTCTTTCTTCTTCTCCTTCTCCTTCTATTCTTCTTTTTCTTCTTCTTCTTCTTCTTCTTCTTCTTCTTTCTCTTCTTTTTCTTTTTTTTATACTTCTTCTTCCTCCTCCTCCTTCTTTTCCTCCACCCTCCTTTTTTTTCCCCATCCTCCTTCTCTTCTCCATATTTGTCATTATCGTCGTTTTACTCGTCGTCCCACAATTACCATTCTTATTACCCACTATCACCATCAACATAATTCTGTTAAGACAATTAGCTAAAAACCATCGGTCTCTACGCAATACAGGCGTTTACTTAATTATCCTGAACGAAGCTATTCAATTCGCGCAAGGGAGGGAGGGAGGGATGGGGGAGGGGGAAGGTTCCTTTAAGAGTAGCAGTAACAGTGTTAATGTGCTCCCTTCATACGGAAAGTGGCCTTAAGGAGCCGAGCCGTGCTGAGCAAAACTTATACTCATGTGAAGAAGTTTTTCATTATGTACATTAAGCTAAATTAGTCTGACAAGGCCGAAGCTTGGGAAAAATTTACGGCTTCAGGCAGTACACTTAGCGGCGATGCCAGGGAGAAAGGCGATGAGCTGGCTGGCAGAGGTTGGTTCCCCTCTCTTCCTCCCTCCTTCTACCACCACCAACACCACCATCATCATCAGTATCTCCACCACCGCCATCACCATCTCCCCCCTTTATTCGCTTGAAGTCTTCCCCATTTCCCTTTCTATATTAGTTTTCTTCCAGTATCTATCCTTCTCTTCTTCCTTCAGCCTTTTCCTTACTTCTCTCTTCTTCTCTTTCCTCCCTCCCTTTCCTCTCTCTCTGCATCCTTTTCTAATGTTTTCTCCCTCATCATTCTAGCATCACTTCCTGCACCACCACTAATGTCCTCACTGCTGCTACCACCACCAGCACCACTAACACCATCACCATCACCATCACCATCACCATCATCACCACCACGCCTTAACGAGCCACTCTCCCCAGACCTAATTCATCTTAGCACCTGATGAGTACCTGTTCTAATCAGCACATAAAACACTCATCTATATGCATATGCAATATCTAATCAATGAATAAGCGCATGATATAATAAGAATAATTTTCCGGTGACCTTCCATCGCTACTGACTTGGCGAAATTCAATTAGGATGACGTGATGCAATTTACATGAGTTAACGTAATGACTCTGCCCTAATATTAAATACCTTGCGACACACCAACCATGAAAAATACTGTAAAAGTATTGAAATTACAGCTATTTCTATTTAAAGGACTCATTTAATCGTGGTGCGAAATAATCGTAAAATCATTGTACTAACTCAAGCATAAGTTTTGATTAAAGATTCATTTCTAAGCAACGATCAAAGGTTATTATAAAACAATGAAACATAACCCAACACAACGAAGCTTCCTTGAACATGCAGGATTAACTTTTAATTCGCTTGGATTACGAAAGAGAGAGAGAGAGAGAGAGAGAGAGAGAGAGAGAGAGAGAGAGAGAGAGAGAGAGAGAGAGAGAGAGAGAGAGAGAGAGAGAGAGATCTTGTCTTTATATAATTGATATTTTTATGACTTAAGTCAGACGTTAAAATAAAATGTGACTCCATAATGTCAGAATTTCTTGGCACGTGATTCATATCAAAGATGGATGACGCTCAGGCGTACCTCAGGACATGACAAATAACCCGTTTTCTTTTTGTAAATTTTTCCATAATGGCCTGGCAAGTATTCTATTGGATACCTTGTGTTATCTCAGAGACCACCTAGGAGGAGCACAGTGGGTGGTATTTACGGGGGTCTGAGTGCGTCACGTGGCCAACTGATGGGTGTTAAGATCAAACGTAAAATTTTCGAAGTATCAGCAGTTCACTTTTTCCCCTCCAGACCAAGGTTCATCCCCTCTTTCCTCCGCGCCCCCTCACTCTATGATGGAAAAAAGTCATCAGAAAGCTATCCCCCTCCCTGCCTCTTTGGGTTCGGGCGTCGGGCTCGGGTCTAAACTTTGATGCTATTGTGTTATCAGAACTGCGATTACACGAGTTTGTTCGGCTCGCCACAATCTCGGGCCGCCACTCACGTCTTGATAATGTTACCATGAAGTTGCGTGGTGGGAGAGTTAGGCGAAGCCTGGCGGTGGTAACTTGTTGATTGCCGGCACGTAGAAAAGATGATCAGAGATTCGGCTGAGGCGGCGAGAGGCGGCGAGGGGAAGGTCGGGGAGCGACGGGAACACCTCTTGCTACTGCTGCTTTCGTTTTTGTTCCTACAAAGGTGCGGGTGATGAAGGAATACTTAACATGATGAAGGAGTCTTTTATACCCATGGCTATGTATTGTGAGTGTGTGTGTGTGTGTGTGTGTGTCTAATATATATATATATATATATATATATATATATATATATATATATATATATATATATATATATATATATATATATATATATATATATATATATATATATATATATATATATATATATATATATATATATATATATATATATATATATATATCACACACACACACACACGTCAATTACGATGTTTTAGAAGCCAATTCAGAGCAGTAACTATCCTGTATAGGGTGAGGCCAAACCTAATCTAGACCTTCACAGGGCGGTGTCAACGAGAATCTTTGTAGTGGAAATCGAAACTGGCATCACCCAACTGTGATATTTTACACCGGCATGCGAATGCCCCGTCAAATGCAATTCCTCGGAGTCCACCCGTGCAGGGGTGAGAGGAGGGACGGGCCGCGGGGCAGGCCTGTTATCGAGGGATTCATCCATGAATTACCAGCTCAACAGATTCACCAGTTTTTACATATACTGACTGCAGCCTAACAAAAAGTTACAATCACTCAGAAACACGCATACATACGCACAATGGCACGCTGCTGTTACAATCTCAAACTCCTTTAGGTTAAGGTTCAAATCAGTGAAATATGCGCAGGGTGTAAGGGATTTCACGGTTGACAGCAGGGTCTTCTTGTGGCCACACACTGTCTCACTGTAGTGACACCTGCCTCTGCTTAAAACAAAGAAGCCGAGGAAAAACGAGAGCAGGATAAAGAAACAAGAAATGACGAGAAAGAATGTACAAAAAGCAGAGATTACTACAGCAAACTGGTCAAGAAATGAATGTCTGAGAGACGTGCTGTTCATGCTAGACACTACCAAAATGTACACGCTGGCCAGTACATCGCAATAACTTATCTAGAAAGCCACGAAACAACAATTAGCATTAATTCAACATTCCAGTGGTGATGCTTGGCAAGTCTCGCGCCTTCAGCAGCAAGGCCTGGTTGGCAGGAGGTGAATAGGACCAAAGGGCGCCGGTGACTGAAAGCAACTCGATGTCAACTGGAGCTCGTTAAGATATATTGTAGATGAAACGACGCCAACATCAGCAGCACATGAACACTTGTGGAAATAAAGTCACTTATACTTTTAGTAAAGTGAAACACGGTGGAGAGGATGGCGAACAATTGCATATACTTGTTACCACGAGTGAGCCTGGAGACTGCACCCCGCCACTGCGAAATGCGGCGGTCATTTGGCGAATATTCAAGGTAACTGAAGCTGTACAGGTGTAGCTCTTACCTTTACACACAATCGTGTACATTTCACTATATATTTTGTCTTACATTCATATTGCGGTTGTGGACTGAAACCGATCGGTGATTAATGATAATAGTAATAATAATAATAATAATAATAATAATAATAATAATAATAATAATAATAATAATAATAATAATAATAGTAATAATAATATCAATGACAATAAAAAGAGTCTAATGGGTAGTAAAAGACGATCCAAACACCTTTGTCAGTTTTAGTGTTGACTCTTACCATCCCAGCAACGGCCTTTTTTATGGAACCTCCTTGCCTCCTTTGCTCTTCATAATGTTAAGAATTCTTGCGTATCGTGTTTCTCCTTGTTTTATGAAGATGGATAACAACTTTAATCGAATTAGTGATTTATCTCAGCTGAATATTGTGAAGGAATGATACTCCTTAAAAAAATGTGACAAGAAACGACCGCGACCTTGGAAATATTGCAGTTCTGGAGGCTTGGGATCGGAAATGTTCTGTATCTTTTCTCATGACTCGGAAATCCGCCTGTTGTGGCCTGTTGTGGGTGAAGACAGTTCAGTGTGAGAAATTGGTTGGTGTGACAAGAGTTGACCTTATGTATGTTGAATTGCTGTCTGACTTAAAGTTGTTCAGCTGCGGGGAGATGCGTGTGAACTGCATCTTGACGCCAACGCCACGAATGACGGGAGTAATCGGCAAAGGAGGTGCAAGGCTGCTTACTGGGCCGTTTTTGTTCTCGAGAAACACCAGCACCGTGTAATTCATCGCAGCTGGCTAACACTACATCTATGCTATGTCCTTGACCCTCACCATCGCCACGACACGCACTAAATAAGAAAAGCGAATATACATCGGGACACACGTTAATCTACAAGAAAATCTGCTGAACTACATACTACTAGTAAACTTTGTATAAAAGGACAGCACAAAAAGGAAAAGAGTGAACGAAAAAAGTTATACGTAAATATACTTCACAGACACACAGACACACACACACACACACACACACACACACACACAGACAACGGCTATAGTTGTTCACCTTTCAATTGCTCCTTTCACATTTCCAGTTTTAATTACATGGACACGTGCGTTGCTTCCATCACGCCGGCGCCGCCCAGCCCCTACGGGCAAAGTGTTGTATACTAACCTAATTTTACCCTCAGCGCGTGCATCGGGGAGGCGCCGCCGGGTCTTCGTGACTCTCCGAAATAATTCACTCCAGCTTTCTTCTTATAATTTACGTCATAAAACTCTTGCAAGGAAATTCACTATAAACTGTACTATTCTTCTTCGGCAATAAAGACGGTCTCTTTAGTCTCTTTGTCTTGTTCCAGGAAGAATACCTTTTTATTGCCTCTGGAATTACGAGCACGACGGCATATTACTTCGAACTGGGGAAGGAAACGAAAGAAAAAAAGGTGTGCTTTGCAATTAGGAAATATTTCGTGGCCCCTTTTGTAAATAAACAAAAGAAAACCAGCCTTTTCAGTGTCGCTGTGAAGAATGGGAAGGGAGCTGGATCCTCCTGGTGAAGGAGAACGGAAGTTTTGAGTTGTGTTGGTGTTTCATGCGTTTTGCCTTTCAGGGAAGCAACTGCTGAGCTTTATGCATTTTATGTTGCTCAAGGAACTGCTGTTTGAACCTCCTTTCTTGTGTACTTCTCAATGGAAACATGTTTTTAGCTTGGCTTCGTGTTAATATTTTCCAAGAATAATCTTTACGGCTTTACAACAACCTTTACAGCCAAGAAAACTCCGCGATTCCCCTAAAAGTGTTGTCTCACATTTAGGCTTTTGCTACAATACAAGGAGTAATGTGTCAGTAGCAAACAAAAGCACGAGAAGGAGAAGTAACCTGTTAAGCTTAATACGTTTATCAGGTATGAATTACGTGCCATTAAACACTATTACTCCTCCGCTTTACACATTCACGGCATAATTTATCACACACAAGACTCCTTCCCGCTGGCCACCCGTCACCGGGCACCACATTCGTCACGCATCTCCCCAAGGCAAGACCAAACTGCATCAAAATTCAAGCATATTTTTTAAAAGGGGAAATTAGGACGACTTGAAGAGCTGAAATTATTTGAGAATTACCAACCACGAGCAATTATGTGCTTTCTTTGCCCGCTGAGACGGTTTGCTTGCTGAAGAAGACGGTGGTGGCGGTGATGGCGGTGGTGGCGGCGGTGGTGGCGGCGGCGGCGGTGGTGGTGGTGGTGGTCGTGGTGGTGGTGGTGGTGGTGCTCAAGTGCTTGCCTCATGATTTACTTGTTGACTTTTCTTTCCCTTTCGCTGTGTTCGTGGTGAGGTGGAGTGTGTGATGGCAGAGGTGTGGTGGAAGCTGCTGTGTGTAGGTGTGGTGCTCAAGGGGTGGGTGTTGGGCGTGACAGTCGTTCGTTTTTGTAGTAGTAGTAGTAGTAGTAGGGGAAGTAATAATAACGATGGTAGTAGTAGTAGTAGTAGTAGTAGTAGTAGTAGTAGTAGTAGTAGTAGTAGTAGTAGTAGTAGTAGTGGGTAGTAGTAGTAGTAGTAGTTGTTGTTGTTGTTGTTGATGTTGCTGTTGTTGTTGATGGTGGTGGTGGTGGTGCTACTACTACTACTACTACTACTACTACTACTCCTGCTGTTAGTGATGGTAATGATGAGTGAACAGTAAAAACGCACAAACCATTCTGAGAGTAGTGATGGTGATGGTACAAGCAGCCAGTGAAGTGGTATTGGTAGTGATTACAGAAAAAAAAGTGCAAAAACAGGAAAGACTATCATGTCAGTAGTGATGGCATTAGAGGGAAGAATGGAGGCTGGTGCTGGTGACGATGCGCTATAGGGCAAAGAGGAGACAATACAAGACTGTCGATGAGGTCAATGAAGTCTTGGAAAATATACGTACTTTTGGTAATGATGGTATAATTATCACTTAAATGTTACGATATAATTAGCTGTATCACCGCTATTCTAGGATTCCGAAAAGAAAGTACTGATGTATCTTTTTCTACATCCGTAACAGAGATTGCTTTTTATTATGAACAGCGTCACGTTCACCAGTTAACAGTAGAAAGTGGGCAAGTGTTTTCTTCGTTGCTGATTGTGTTGTTACTTACTGGTGGTCGCCGTGGTACTGGTGATGGTGGTGGCGATGGTGGAGGCGAAGTGTGTTCCCTAAGGTACCAGATACTGATTGGTATTCCGGCGGAGGAAGATCAGGAGTAGCATCACGAACCCTGATCCTCACCTCCACTGTTCCTTCCAAGATCCCACGTGTGATTTTAATGGAGGAAGTGAGGAAGAAAAACGTGAAATATTGCATAGAGAAAGAAAGGGTGATTTCTAAAGGGGCAAAAGAAAGGAAAAGAATATAATTTCGTAGAACAAAAGTGAAGAAAACTGAAGAAAAGATAAAATATTGCAAGGAGAAAAAAGAGGCTGAGATGGTTTAAACGAATAAAAGAAAGAAAGATTAAAGTAATGCAGAGAGATGGAAAGAAAGATGAAAGAATAAGAAAAAACTCCCGAGAGTTAATGAAGTGTCGCAAACGTGCAGCAGAAAGGCAAGTGGGCTATTAAATAATGATAAAATATGAAAGAAGTGAAAATATCATAATCATATATAATCGTCAAGCAGATTAGAAAAAGTTGAAAGAAATCACGACAGTCTCTTATAAATCGTCTTGAAAATCTACATACGAGTAAAGACAGAAACTTGATAAACTTGGCAAAGATTTTAAACTTGATTAGACGAAGCGCACTTACTTACTTTTCCTTGTTTCTACACACACACACACACACACACGCACACACACACACACACACACACACACACACACACACACAGAAAGACAGACAGATAATTTATTGATTACATTAGTGTTACAAAATAAATAAAACATTCATCGTATAAAATTAACATCACAAAATAAAATCTTTAATCAATGAGAAAATAAGAACAAAATTGTTGCTAATACAAATTTTGCAACAGGACTTGATGAAATCGCACTTCCCTGGAAAATATACACTTGCAAAGAAAAAAAAAAATAGCACCAGGATGAGATGAAACAGCGAACTTCCAAGATTACGAGATAATTTCAGGTAGATGGATAGGTAGATATGTAGGTAGATAGACAGGTAGACCAGATGCTTGTTTGAGTGGCAGTATACCCAGTAATTCCCTTCCTTCAGCATAAGCAGGAAGTTTACGACAGACTAAAATTCCACACCCTCCTTGCCGTTCCTCGCTCGCCGGAAAGCTCGCGATAAAAATGCCACCCTTGAGTAATTAACCTGTCTGTCCCATCACCGCCGGCACACCTGAACTAACAGTGGCAATTAGGGCGAAGCGAGCAAGGCCGGTGATTTAAATGCATTTATAAGCCAAATATAGATAGGTGATAAGGGGGGAAGATGGATAATGTGGAGACTGTGATTGAGGTGTGTAGTGCATGAAGCTGATGGCAAGGGAAGGGGAGACGCGATCTAAATGTATATGAGTGAGGTGGATAGAGAGAGAGGGGGAGGCCATGGGCGAGAGTGAGTTGCAAGATAGATTACATAGGAAATCGATGGATGGAGCTGTGGTTGGGATTGTACTGGTAGCAGATTGGTTGGCAAGGATCCAAAGGTTTGTTGTTATCAATGAGTACACACACAAGGTTAGCGAGACAAGAGAGACGATAGTTGGGGTCTAGGCATTTAGGTAGATATACGGATAAAAGAGAGAGAGAGAGAGAGAGAGAGAGAGAGAGAGAGAGAGAGAGAGAGAGCGAGAGAGAGAGAGAGTGAGAGAGAGAGAGAGAGAGAGAGAGAGAGAGAGAGAGAGAGAGAGAGAGAGAGAGAGAGAGAGAGAGAGAGAGAGAGAGAGAGAGAGAGAGAGAGAGAGATTTGCCTCCGTAGTTTCGTACATTTTTCAGATTCTAGAGAAAGTGATGAAGTGAGGACCAGTTGCCTGAAGCTTTAATGAGACGTAAAAACTTGCCGTAAAAAGAACACAACAAGAGAGTGCTTGAGGCAACTTTAATAACATGACAATTACGATTACAGTATTAACAAAAAAAAATAATCATACGGCAGTACTTATGAATATGCGAGTAAATATATAAAGGAACAGGCAGACCCACAGGCAGAGACACTGGTAGAGAGGGTGAGTGGACAAACGGGCGGACAAAAACGCACTGGCAGGGGTAACCCATGAATACAAAAGAAAAGGGAACAAAACAGCGAATCACAGGTACGTGGGGAGTTAACGAGCACCTTTGGCGATACCTTAATTTCCTGTTGTAGGTGAACTCGCTGCAACAAAGCAAATAAAATCAGACTGTGAGAATTAAAGTCAAAATACTGGCATCTGCACACCCTCCCAACAGTGCTGTTAGCTGCCCTTTGCAATAAAACCCTTACAAATGCTGCATAATGGAGGTAAAACCGGCGTTCTCTTCACCCAATTACGTACAAGGACGCAAGGTACAGGCAAGACGAGGAAGGGAAGAGAGGAAGGGACCGTCTTGTCTCGGGCTGACACGTGTCCCCTTTCCTTCCTTCCTTCCTTCATTCTTTCATCGGCTGTTGTAGAGGTCCGTGAAGCGTAAATATGAATTTGAGAGGGAGTGGAATGGAAGGAATTGAGGTAGAATTCCCTTCGCGTCTCATTAATAATTAGGTTTCAATTCCAAGTGAAGGATTCTGCGGTGGTGAAGTCGAAGGGAATATAGTAAAGGGATGAAATTGTGCCGTAGATTTTATCGTTACTCTCCCTCGAAGGCTCTCTTGCTTGCCTGCCTGATCCGCCGCCAACGCTGTGATTACTTGGCTCATGCATGATAAACTCGGCTCTGGCTCATTTTCTCATCTTATTTTTTGCTGCATGAAAATTTTAGACTCCTGCCATGATGCTGTGAATACCTGAAGGCTTTATGGTGGATGAACCGCGGCAGATGTACGAGTAATATCAGCATAGACGTGTGTGTGTGTGTGTGTGTGTGTGTGTGTGTGTGCTGTGTGTGTGTGTGTGAGCAGAAGTGAAGTGGCCCGATCCATGCATTATTAAGTACAATTGAAGTTTCCAACACGAATTAGTAATGACATTAAGTGTCTACCCCAGGTCACAATATTAACAACAGTAATTTACTAACAGGCATCACACATACAGCAGATCTCCGATTGGTGAGTGGCGGAGCGTGACTGGCTGGGAGCGGCATGGATAGCTGACAGGAGTGTATACAAATGGGCAAAATGCTACCGGTGGGGTGAGGTGGTGGCCAATGGTCCTGTCTCGTCAGTGCCACGCGGGGCAGCACCACAGTGGGCTCGGGGACGCTGACGTGACTGGTCACCTCTCCAAATTTCAAAACTTTTTCCTTTTACAAACGTCGGTTAGAGAGACCTGCCTCCAAAAAACCTCCAAAATCAATTCCAGTGAGTTTCAGACCGCCAAAAACATAAATGGCAGGTGAAAACGAAAATTCATATGCATGAACGAAAGAACTAAACTAGTACACACGCGCGCGCGTGTGTGTTTGTGTGTGTGTGTTGTGTGTGTGTGTGTGTGTGTGTGTGTGTGTGTGTGGTGTGTGTGTGTGTGTGTGTGTGTGAAAAATGTTCCTCCACTTTTTTTATTTTCTACTTGGAAAACAACATTTTTGCACATCCTCTCTTACACCCCCCCGCCACATCTCTCTCTCTCTCTCTCTCTCTCTCTCTTCCTCTCTCTCTCTCTCCTCTCTCTCTCTCTCTCTCTCTCTCTCTCTCTCTCTCTCTCTCTCTCTCTCTGTGTGTGTAAATGTGTGTGTGTGTGTGTGTGTGTGTGTGTGTGTGTGTCTGTGTGTGTGTGTGTGTGTGTGTGTGTGTGTGTGTGTGTGTAGGCACGTAGAGACAGTAAATACTCGTACTTCTAAGAATACAAACAATACAGTGTATTTAGCGCGCAAGACTAATGACACCTGCAACAGCATGACGTACTGGAGACAATTATACGCTATTCCTCATTTCTAATTGAAGTGATTAACTGCTGAGACCACAGAGAGGCGAGGACAATGAGAGCTTGAGGGCCGCCCGCAGACAGATGGGTGCAGAAAGGACAGCTCGGGATAAAGACGAAAGACACGGACATGGGGGAATAAAACAAGGGGGGAGAGAGAGAAAAGGAGAACAAAGAGGCACTGACACTAGCAGGGGGAAGATATAGACGAAAGGGAGAGAAAAAGACGCCGGGAGGAGAGGAACAAGAGGGAGAAAGAGAGTGAGAGAGAGTTACACAGGCAGTAAAAGAGAGACATAGAAACGAGAAAGGAAGATACAGAAAGGCGAGGAAACTGAGACGCAGACGGGAAGAAGAGAGAGAGATACGAGAGATAAAATTTTTACCCAAATATTTTCTCCCTAATGAACGCTTTCTTAATTCTACCTGCCTTTTTTTCTTCGCTCTTGCATGGAGAGAGAGAGAGAGAGAGAGAGAGAGAGAGAGAGAGAGAGAGAGAGAGAGAGAGAGAGAGAGAGAGAGAGAGAGAGAGAGAGAGAGAGAGAGAGAGAGAGAGAGAGAGAGAGAGAGAGAGAGAAGCAAGTCAATGAAGCAGAGGGAGGCCGTGGGTATAAAAGGAATAATAAGAATAGGAAGCACAAAAGCTCGGGGAGAAGGAAATAGAGAAAGAGAGAGAGAGAGAGGGAGAGACAGAGAGGCCTAAGAGCGAGAGGAGACAAAGAAGCAGTGAGTGGGGACAGAGATAGGTAAGACAGACAGGTAAAGATCGATAGCTGCTGCCGAACTTGACCTGCAACGGAGCTCATTTGAAGGTGATCGTATGTTCTCTCTGTCTCTGGTCTCTCTCTCTCTCTCTTTCTCTCTCTCTCTCTCTCTCTCTCTCTCTCTGGCTTTCTCTTTCACTCCCACTCCTCTCCTCCTTTCCTTCCTTTCGCTTCCCCGTTTCGTCTGTTTGTTATTGCAATTTCATGTCCTCTTCTTCCTCCTCTTATCTTCTTCTATTTTTCCTCTTCTTCCCATGCATTCTGTATCTCCTTAGTCTTCGCTCTCACCCTTGCTTCCACTTCTACTTCTTCCTGTTGTTTCTTCGTTCTGTATGTTTGATATTCTTTTGTTATCATTCCTTCTTCATATTATCTTCTCTCTTCTCTTTTTTCTTCTCTTCTCTTCTCTTCTCTCTCTCTCTCTCTCTCTCTCTCTCTCTCTCTCTCTCTCTCTCTCTCTCTCAGCCCTGTACATTTCCTCTTTCCAGCCCCACTTCTCATTTATTTGTTTCTTTTTCTTCTTCGTCTTGTTGCTTCTCCGTTTCGTCCGCTTATTATGACTTTTTCCTCGTTATTATTTTTCCTTGTATTATTTCTCTTCTTATTCGTCTTCCCCTAATTCCTTAATTTATCTGTCTCTCTCTCTTCCCCAGATCTCATAGTTTATTCCCTGTTGCTTCCCTGTTTCGTATTTTCACTATTATCTTTTCTTTTTTCTCCCAACATCATCATCATTATCATCATTATTTACTGTACACTTCTCCCACTTTATTCCAGCCTTCTCTCCCATTCCAATTTCACTTTTTTACCCTTTCTGTTTCCTTCCCCGTTTCGCATGTTTGCTACCTTGCTTTTTTATTCCTTACTTCCTCTTCCTGTTACTGTAATTCTTGTGCCTCTTCACTGCGTTATGTTTGTCTTTCCACTCATTCAGACTAATTCATTTTCGACTTTCCTACACTCCTGCCTATGAATTATTCTAGAAAAGGTAGAAGAAGAGAAGGAGGAGGAAGAGAAGGAAGAGGAGGAGAAGAGGGAGGAAGGTGAGGAGGAAGAGGAGGAGGAGGGATACCAAGACGACGAAGAAAAGGATGAGAAAGAGAGAGAAAAAAGAGAAGATGTAGGAGAAGGAGGTGGAGGTGGAACGGGAGGAGGAAAAAGAAGAGGTAATAAGAATGGCAAAGTTAAGAAGGACATAAATTGGACGAAGACGTAAATCGAGGAGAAGAATGAAAGAAGGGATAAGGATGATTGGAAATAGAAAACTAAAAAAAGGGAAGAAGGAATGTAGGAGAGGAGGAAGATTTTAGAGGGACGGAGGAAGAAGAAGGAGGAGGAGGAGGAGGAGGAGGAGGAGGAGGAGGAGGTCTTGTTAGTACTAATTGCTTCACCTGACTACGTCGCTTTCCTCTCCACCTCGACTTCCCTCCACAGCTGAACTTTCTCCTCTAACAGTGAACTTTGCTCCTCTCTTGAACTTTTTTTCCTTCTATCTCAACCATAAATTTTTCTCTCCATCTCTGAACTTTCCTTTACGTACTATAATTCAACTTTTCTATCATTGAACTCTTTTTTTCCTTAAATCTTCTACATTTTTATTCCTTCACTAAACATTTTTCCTTTATCAGTGAAGCTTTTTCCTTCCACCACTGAACTTTTCTTTTCTTATCTCCTTTAAACTTTCTTCTCTAACACTTATTTTTTTCTTTTTTATTTCACCACTGATTTTTTTTTTGTCCGCCATCACTGAAATTTCCTCTACCACCAAAGGCTTTTTTTTTTTTTTATAATTCCACTACTGAGCTTTAGTTTCTCCACTTATGAGCTTACCTCCTCCAACATCGAACTTTTCTCCTTCTCTGACACTAAACATTTTCATCTATATTTTTTTTATCTCTTACTATTTAAGTTTACATCTCTATTTTACTCGTACAGTAGTCTAACTCAAGGCACTACTGTACTTTTGGCATACGATTGAAACATCTGAATTTTAACGTTCTCCAGCAATACGAAACTCTGATCTACCATAAAAACTCATCAGATCCACCAATAATAACTATAACAAACCTGCCACCTAGTTATTTTTCTCCCTGTATCCTCCTCTTTTCCTTCCATACTCAAGTACTTCAATCACACAAATCCATTAAATATTCCATCTGATTTCCCATCCCTTTTCCCACCACCACCTATTTGTTCCTCACTCCACCTGCCCCAATGCTATTAAAAACTTGCCATAAACACCTTGTCATTTTCCTCCGTAAATCCTCTTAACCTTTCCTTCTTAACTCAAGTACTTCCACCATACAACTCCTTTATTTCCTCTCTCTTTTCCACCACTCCACCTCCCCCAAATAAACCTGACCTTTCCATCTCTACTCAAGTACTTCTACCACCCAAATCTACTAGATATTCCTGCTTATTTTCCCTTTTCCCCTTCTTTTTCCATCACAGCCTAGCTATTCATCCATTCCTCACACCTTTCACCTGTCTGTGTGTTCCCTTGAAATTCCTCCCGCCACTCTACGGTCTCCCACCATCTCCCTACTTATGGACCTCCAACACTAGAGTTTCCGCCACCACTCGACTTTTTACCTTTACAAACATCTCCTTGAATGATAAAAAAAAAAGAAAAATAAAGTCCAGCACTCGACTATTTTTTTCTCGTGATGATAAAAATGATAATGAACAGAGAGGAAGGGGAGAGAGAGAGAGAGAGAGAGAGAGAGAGAGAGAGAGAGAGAGAGAGAGAGAGAGAGAGAGAGAGAGAGAGAGAGAGAGAGAGAGAGAGAGAGAGAGAGAGAGAGAGAGAGAGAGAGAGAGAGAGAGGGAAGGAGGAAAAAAAAAGGGAAGGAAGGAGAAGAGAAGGGAAAGGAAGGGAAGGGAAGGCAAGGGAAGGTTAGGGAAGGGAAGGGAAGAGACGGGAAGAGAAGAGAAAAGAGAAGCGAGAAGAGAAAAGAGAAAATACGAGTGAAAGAGAAGGGAAAGGATATAAAAGAGAGACTTAGTTATCACAATCTTGGTGCCCTCCCTGCTTCCTGCCGGGCCCCAAGGCAGCAGCAGCATCCCCGCGGCGCCGTGCAGGCAGACCGCTGTTCGCCGCCGCAGGATGCTAAAGA
>NC_087165.1:16138511-16158511 GCF_035594125.1 Scylla paramamosain | reverse complement strand
AAAAACACTCAGAGAAAGAGAGAGAGAGAGAGAGAAAAAAAAAGCACGTAACTGCAGAAGTTCAAATTGAAAAAAAGATATTGAGGTTGCAAATTCACTCACTTAAACCAAGTGGTAATGCAGACTTTGGAAAACGGCTCTAAACTCTTTACTCGGGTGGAGCCAAAGTGGAGCAAGTCAATGTGCAGCATACAACCACTTGTTTTGTTTTGCTTTCCAGATACTTCACGTGAACCAAAGGACAACGACGCAAACATGTGGCAAAATTATTAGAGTGGAAATAATTCACCTGAGAAATTCGAGACTGAGGCCAGAATTGTAAGTGTGTATATGCGGCGAGAGAGGAGGGCTGAGTGTGGCAGATCGGGGAGAAACAAAAAAAGAAAAAGAAGAAAAACTTACGCTACCTGCAACACACACTGAAAGCTGAGGACACACTACCAAATCAGTGAAAGAAAATAACACAGCCGGAATCGAAGGCAGGCTGAAAGTGGACTAACAGTGGACTAACAGTATCGCAGGTGAAACAAAACACCACAAGAACCGGAGGGCGAGACCTCACTAACACACTACCACCACTGCAACCTGAGGCGTTCAGGAGCAGCGCACTCTCGGCAGCATCAGGGCGGGCACGGGTGGCAGTGGGCGGGATGTGGCGGCTGGCGTGTGGACTGGAGGAAAGGCGGTGGTGGAGGTGGCTGTGGGTGTTATTAGCTTCCCTGCTGCTCCTGCCCCGCCCCGCCACACCCCGCCCAGATACACCTACGCCCACCTCGCCCCTGCGCGCCTACACGCCAGGAAAGGAAGAAGACTGGGGTGAGTACTGTCAATATTAATCTTTCTAACAAGTTATCCTTCGATTTTCAGGCCGCTCTTCGTTCCTCCACTTTTGAGGTGTGTGTGTGAGAGAGAGAGAGAGAGAGAGAGAGAGAGAGAGAGAGAGAGAGAGAGAGAGAGAGAGAGAGAGAGAGAGAGAGAGAGAGAGAGAGAGAGAGAGAGAGAGAGAATGTTTAGATGTTGATTGCAATTTCTACACATCAAATGTTCGTGTTCGTTTTGTTTTAGTAGAGTTTTAAGTGGTTGAGGAAGTCTCTCTCTCTCTCTCTCTCTCTCTCTCTCTCTCTCTCTCTCTCTCTCTCTCTCTCTCTCTCTCTCTCTCACACACACAAACGCACACATTCAGACTCTTCCTCCATATTTTCCATCACTGTCAGTCTTTTTTACGTCTTATTCTTCTCTTACATATCCCACAAAAGAGTAACTCCTTTTTTGCCTCATTCATTTTTCCTTCATCTTTTTTTTTCTAATTCTCCTTAATGCGCCATTTCTCTTCGTCCGTCTTTTTAGTGTTCGTTAATTTCTCTCGTCTTGTCTCCTTCTTCTTCGTTCGTTTTCGTTTTTGCTTAAATTTACGTTTTGTTTTTCCTATTTGACCTTATTTTTTTTCATCACGGTAAATTTCTCCTTTTGGGCTTCTGCTCTCGACGTGAGTTCTGGTCTTTTCAAGCGTCTCCTTCCCTCCTCCTTCCTTGCCTCCTCCTCTTAATTCCTTTTCGTTTTTATCAAAATTATCCCTTTTGTTAGCTCATTTGATGTTTTTTTTACGGTAAATTTCTCCTTTTGGTTTCCTGCTCTCGACTTGAGTTCTTGTCTCTTCAAACTTCTCCTTCCGTCTTCATTCGTTTTCGTTTTTTATCCAGAATTTCTTTCTTTTCTCATTTGATTTTTTTTCCTTTTAGCGGCAAATTTCTCTTTTGGGTTCCTGTTCTCGACCTCGGTTCTTGTCTCTTCAAACACCACCTTCCTTCCTCCCCCTGCAGCACCACGCGGGTCGGCCCCTCCTTCAGTAATGTTTTGTCTCCTCTTCACCCAGACGCCGCCGCTTCCTTAAACAAGAGACTCACTCGGCCTGAAAGATGACAATCCGACCTTCCCTCCTGCTTCCTTTTGATCAGGACTCACCCGAAGGCGGTCTTCCCGTTGAGATTCTTTCTTGTTCACTTCATTTTGAGCCACTCTTCCTGTTGCTGCCGCCTGCCTCTCCTTCCTGCCCCTTTGTACCTGCTTTCTTATTCTTCTTTCTTATTCTCTCCTCCTCCTCCTCCTCCTCCTCCTCCTCCTCCTCCTCCTCCTCCTCCTCCTCCTCTTCCTCCTCCTCTGTTGCCTTTTTCGCCATCTTCACCTCTGTCTTATGCCTACGTCTCATATTTCTTTTATTCGCCATTGTCCTTAGCTTTCTCCTTTTATTCTTCCTCTTTCGTCTCTTGATTTTCTTTTTCTTCTTTTCCTTCCTCATTCTCGTCCGCCTCGTCGTCCTCCTCTTTGTATTCCTTATATCTGTTTCTCCTAATTTTCCACCCCTTTTCCTTATCCTCCTCATATTCTACAGTAACTTTCTCCTCCTGGCTCTTTTTACTTAAATTTTCATTTTTTTATCTCGTCCTCCTCCGCGTCGTCGTCGTCTTTGTTGTTGTTGTTGTCCTCTTTCTCCTTCTCCTGGTCGGCTTCCTCCTCCTCCTCCTCTTACAACTTTCATCTACTTATGCATTCTACCTCTGTTTGTTTTCTCCCCAGAAGAAGCAACTATGTACGTAAAGTTAGAATTATGTTTTTCATTTATTTAACACGGCATCCTGCTTACGGCCCAGGGATACACGGCAAAAAATATTACTTCCTCCACGAGAAAAAAATTAAAAAAAGAAAATTCATAAGACAATGGTTATGGTGCCATATTACCTCCGGGCTACGAGGGAAGATGAGGATGATGATGAGGAAGAAGAGGAGAGGGAGTAAGACGAGAAGAAGGAGAAGGAGGAGGAAGAAGATAAGTAGGCGGGTGGATGGGAAGAGGAGGAAGATGAGGATGATGGCCGTAGGAGATAAGAAGAGGAAGGAAGGAAGGAAGGAAGGAAGGAAGGAAGGAAGGAATGATAGGAATGAGTCTTTTCATAATAAATAAGGTAAAGCCTGTTATGTTCTTCCACCCTCCTTCCTTCCTTCCTTCATTCCTTCCTTTCTCCTCGCCTACCCAGCCAGGTCTGTAGCCTCCCTCGCCCTCTGGATGCCAAGCAGTCGTAAAGACGTAATAAGGTTCTGTCAAAGGCATGAAAAAAGAGCGAGCATAGCGTGTGTGTGCGTTCATTATACACAATTATCTGTGAAGTTAGAACCCAAGAAATGTGTCTCTGTGAATGTGAGTGAGCAGGAAGGGAAGAGTTAATATTTGAATGTGTGATTATTCATCCACGGTCGTATGCTGGTCTCGCGACACAGCCAGCCACTCCCTACTGAGAAATGCTTTACTCTCTTCCCACTGTTATTTTCAAAGGCCACAGAGCCTTCTCTGTGGCCTCTGTTCTCAAGAATATTTCTAGTGTTAATGACGTCGAAATTTTCTTAATCTAACACTAGAACCATAAATACACCCTTCAAAAAACAGTGTAACTTGAACTAGAACCTCTTGAAAGTATTGGAGGTGCGGCACAGAAGTGTTTCAAAATGTGATCAAAGACCTCTGAGTTCCTAGTGACAGATCGTTCGGTAGGACTGTGACCACTCACACGCCACACACCGGGACAGCGAGACCACAACCCCTCGGCTTTCATCCCTTACCTACTTACAGCTGGGTGAACAAGGGCTACACATTGCAAGGCTGGCCCATCTGTCTCTCTACTGGGAGAGTCTGAGGTAGGCCTTGCTATGGTGACAGCGTCTGTATGTCTAGTGCGTGTGTGTGAGACCCGAAGCAGTACACACAGAACATGGTCTGTGTGTACTGCTTTCTGTCACACACACACGCACTGACAGTACAGACGCTGTCACAAGGCACTAGGTTCGAGTCTCGGGAGCAGTGTCTTACCCTAAGCTGCTTCCCTGCCTCGCTCAGCTAATTACCTCCTCATTGCCCAGATGCGGCAGCGAACGGTGAATAGTTACATTGAGGCGTGACGGAGCAAAGCGTGGATGAAAAGCAATCATCACTAAAGTCACAAAATACAGACACTCCAATTAACAATAACTTTTTTTCCATTCAAGCATCTTTTTGTTCATTAGGAGCAGTAGCCATTAATCAGCCCTTGGCTATTCATTCTGAAGCCTCAAAAAATAAAAATAAACGAATCAGACGCGCGCAGTATAACAAAGGCTGAAAATTAAAGTACTGTATTAATAAATCAGACTCAGGAGTAATAAGCACTGAGAGTTGTGAGAGTCAAAGGCTATTTTTTATTTTTTTTGAGGGTGGGAGTGGCTTACTGATGCTGGGGGAATCAAAATAGAAAATGACTTAAAAAAGGATATTAGACGTAAGTGAATAGTTTCAGGGTTCTTTTATTTATCACTAAACATTACCGATTAAAGTGGCCAATTATAATGCAGCACATATGAAAGAGAAGGAATGAAACTACACCAAATATGAAAAGGAAAGGAAATTAACAAATACAACGTTATGATGTGATTAAAAGAGCCTCTCTCTCTCTCTCTCTCTCTCTCTCTCTCTCTCTCTCTCTCTCTCTCTCTCTCTCTCTCTCTCTCTCTCTCTCTCCTACCTTCCCTCACTTTTCCTTTCTATCCTCTCCTTCTTACCTTCTGTCACTTTTTGCTTTCTATCCTCCATCCTTTCTCTTTCCATCCCTCCTTCCTTACTTCCCCTCACCCATTTTCCTCTCTTTCCTTTTCTCCCCTCCTTTCTATTCCTTTCTCCTCCCACCCTTCACTTCTTTTTCTTTCTGTTCTTCTACCTTCCTTAATTTCTTTCTTGCTCCCCACTTTCTCTCTCTCTCTCTCTCTCTCTCTCTCTCTCTCTCTCTCTCTCTCTCTCTCTCTCTCTCTCTCTCTCTCTCTCTCTCTCTCTCTCTCTCTCTCTCCGTAGGTAAACACAGAATCGACCCAAAGACCACACGCAGGTTTCTCTTCTTAGGCAGTTGAGTGAGAGGGAATTACTATGCATGAAAACATTGACGTTACTTCGAGCGTGATGGAGATTTTCACCTCTTTAAATTAAGACACTGAAAGAAGACACCTCCTATGCTTCCGTGTGTGTGTGTGTATGTGTGTGTGTGTGTGTGTGTGTGTGTGTGTTGAAAATCCTCCTAACACAAAGGAATGGCGTCTGGCCTCGCGTTGCGCATGGTATAAATGTGAAAAATGCTCGTAAATGCCACTGCTATAATTCAAAAAGAGTAGTAGGTTGATAAAACTTCCTGTTATTTATATTCTGCAGCTGCTTGCTTCCTCTCAATATTCCTCTCCTGAATGGAAACGCATACGTATTTTTTTTTAATGTCAAAAAGAATAATTAAATGCAAAATACTTTCCACTGAGGCTATGTAGAGTGTACGTACATCATTTGACTGTACCTTTACTGATGCTCCTTATTTCCCGGTGACTTCCAAGCGTGGGAGTTTGCACTGTAAAGAAAAAAATACGTAATTAAAAGCTTAACATTTTTTTTTTTCTAAGTAATTCCCATCACATTAACTACTTTAAATTCGTAACCTCATTTCCATCCTTTCAAAACTGACATTTGTTTAATCTCTCTCTCTCTCTCTCTCTCTCTCTCTCTCTCTCTCTCTCTCTCTCTCTCTCTCTCTCTCTCTCTCTCTCTCTCTCTCTCTCTCAATCTACTATCTATCTATCTATCTCTTTTTATCTCCGCCTTTTCAATTTCTCCCCCTTTTTTTCCTAACCTGTCCTTTCCTACCTCCCTATGTCCCCCAAACATCTATCTTTCTTACTCCCTGTTTCACCTTTTCCTTCCTTTCATTCTAAACTCTCCTCTCTTATTTCCCCATCTCACCCGTTAAATTCTTTCTTACCTCCGTTTCACTTCCTCTCTCTCTCCCCTCCTCTTTCTTTCAAGCATCTCGTCATCTTTCTTATCTCCCTCCTTCCGTACACGTACGTAACTTCCCTCTTACCGCCCTCTCTCTTTCTCTTCCCCCTCCTTTCCCTTTCTAACTATCTCTGCACGGTCCCTCACTGTTCTCTCTCACTCCCTCATCTCCCTCTCTCCCTCCTATATCTTCCTCCCTCCCCTTTAAGCGCGTTCTTTTCCCCTCACTCATTCCTGTCTCTCTCTCTCTCTCTCTCTCTCTCTCTCTCTCTCTCTCTCTCTCTCTCTCTCTCTCTCTCTCTCTCTCTCTCTCTCTCTCTCTCTCTCTCTCTTCTAGTCCTTTTACAGCCACACTCGGATCTCTTTGGTGTAATGTTATTATTTTCATTGGGCGAGAAAAATAAGGCAGACTCGAATATCATATTTTTCATTGAGGGACCCGATGCCTGATTTACCTACCTGTGTGTGTGTGTGTGTGTGTGTGTGTGTGTGTGTGTGTGTGTGTGTGTGTGTGTGTGTGTGTGTGTGTGTGTGTGTGTGTGTGTGTGTGTGTGTGTGTGTGTGTGTGTGTGTGTGTGTGTGTGTGTGTGTGTGTGTGTATGTTTCCCCCCACCAAAAAAAAAAAAAAACGGTTCGTTCTGATTACGTTATTTTTGTACCCAGAATTTGTGAAGTTTTACCCTTATTTTTCTCCAATATTTTCACGTAAAAAGGGGACTTACCAAAAGAGAGAGAGAGAGAGAGAGAGAGAGAGAGAGAGAGAGAGAGAGAGAGAGAGAGAGAGAGAGAGAGAGAGAGAGAGAGAGAGAGAGAGAGAGAGATTAAAAACAAAAAAAAAAGATGTGCTGCTACTACTCTATAAAGCAGGGAAGCAAAACGTTCCAGTTCAATTTTCAACTTCGAGAGGTGTTCTGACGCTCCCCTTTTGTACGAGTTAAGTCTTGAAGGAAGAAAAAAAATAACAGAAAAAAATGGAGGACGTATAAGTCGAGGACGGTAGTTTGTCTCGGAACTTTATCAGAAAAAAGAAAAAGATTGAACTGATAGAATAACTCCACTGATTGACCTTGCATAAGATAAGAAGGTAGGCGAGGCGATGCAAGGTCAACGGGGACACTCAGGGAAGCAGAGTCAGCAAAGTCAGCAGGTTAAGGCAGGAAGAGGCATCAACAAGGCGAACAACGCCAACAAAAGTCAGGCAAGTAAACAAGACAAAGATGAGTAAGGACAGAAAGGTCAAAGAGTCAAGGAGCAGCATTCAGGTCAAGGGCGGGCAGCAGGGCAGCAAGGTAGCAGGTCAACGTGTGTGCGATGACTGCCTCTGCCGTGACGCAGGGAAGTGCCTGAGGTGAATAAACAATGGAACTAAACTGGTTACAATGATTGATCTTCGCCTCCATTCTCCTGAGCGGCGGAGCCAGTGAGTCTCACTCCCCGCGTGAGAGGCGCTCTCCACGCGGGGCCCAATAACACCCCTGTATACACGCCGCCGCCCTCGGGACATACGGAGATTTTGAATGCAAGTAAAAGTGGAAAGTTGAATTTAAAACGCTCAACTTTTCAGAAGGTGTATCGGAAGATAAATATAAAAGTTCCAGTTGATATTTGTGACAGCACGTAGGTGAGATGCGAAAGTTGTGTGGCTGACGGATACGGTGGTGCGTCACTGAAGAAAATAAAACTTGCTAAAAAGTCTTATCCGGTGGCAATTGTCATCCAGGTAGGCACTGCAGGAGAGAGTGCTAGTGCTGGGAAAAAGGGAAAAAGTGCTGAGTTTTCATTGTGTCTGTTGGCTATCACAGTCACACATATCAAGAATATTAATGAATGACCCAGACAGACTCTCAAAATTTGATCTGCTTGTGTTAGAATACCTTCCATCACATGTGCACTGCGCATTTCACCACGCCTTGCATCTCCAACAGGGAAGGAAAAGAAACCCTCGCCAAGTTTTTTCTCAGTACAAGATGTACGGCACCGAACGACATAACGCATGTATACGTGTGGTGTGTGTGTGTGTGTGTGTGTGTGTGTGTGTGTGTGTGTGTGTGTGATATATATATATATATATATATATATATATATATATATATATATATATATATATATATATATATATATATATATATATATATATATATATAATATAATATTCCCAGTTTTGTATAATATTTATCATATCTTGGCACAGGGTTGCTCCATTACTAAGCCGAGCCTTCTTTTCCTCCTATGTGTCGAGAGTATTTAAAGCTACAGAAGACGCTTTGTTCCTTTTCTGCATTCATGCAGCTTAGTATTGAGCACATCAGCTAAATAACTTTATTTACTTCTCGGCGTGGCGATGCTCTTCATATTAAATATCTTTGAACTAGAAAGCAGGCAAGTGTTTCTCACCATTCCATGAAATAATTATTGTTTCTGTGTCAGACATCCTTTGTACTCGTACGTGTCCACAGTTTTGTTGCTGTGACAGTCTCTCCCGAGATGTCTCTGGTTCATTTATAAATGTACGAAAGGTCAAATGTTAATCGCTATGATGAATAATAAAAGAGCTCAGTTGCAATGCGAATGCTAATGTATTCTACTTGACCGCAGAAGCCATTTGCTGAATGAGGAGAGGCACACACTAACATTAAAAACAAATTTGAAGATGAAATGAGAAGTGTACTTCAGAAGCTCAAGATTTTGCCCGGACGTGACCACACTTTTTCTGAATGTCAACTATGAGAAGTGAATATTGTAAAGATTTGTTTGTGTTTCCAACACTAATGCGTAAATTTGCTCTAAACATTTTTGTGATAACAGAAAGACAACCGAAGAAGGCAGGAACATAAGAACACGAGGGTCTAGTAAAAGACTACTCGACCAACAAGAGGCACTTTTTATAACTTGTACGAGTATGATATATTACCTTCATCAATAAAATTCATCACCTATTTTGCTTCTCAACTGCTCTATTTGCAACCACCTCTTACTTTTCTTTTCTAAAAAAAATCAATCTACTAAGTTGAAAACATTGCGTTTTAACCACTCATTCGCTATGACACTTTTTTTTATATAAAATCTTAAAACTCTGACACATTCATTAGTGTTTCAGGTGCTCTCTCTAAGATAAATGTGGAAATCTCGAGTACTTTTCGCCATTCTGTTCTTCAATGACAGTAATGAATATGTACTTATTTTCTATTACCCAAACCAAACAATACCACATAAATGTTTCTGTAAATTCTAAAGTGTCTTAAGGAGGATGGGCTGGATCTCTGGCAGGCTCCTACGAGTACATACTCAACACTCACATAATCAAATTTTACATAAAGATAAGATCCATTGAGATTATCTTCAGGAACTGTTTTACTCCGACGAAACGAGAGCTTTCGGAATCTCAATGCATTTTACAAAATATGTCCCTAGAGTTGCTGGTTAACATGACTTTGCTTCCGACGTGCCTTCAGACTTACGTCGGTTCAGGAGACATACTCTCTCATGCTTCAAGGAGTATTAGTCGTTTTTTTCCGTGGTTCAAAGGTGCAGAAGAGGGCGTGGCGCAGCGAATCTTGGAGAATAAGAACAGAAGCTTATCTTGCACTATGTCAAGTTCTCGTAAATATTTATTCTATTGCAAGTAACAAAAACTTCAATCTACGATAATACGGCGACACTAATATTAACAACATCTGAGATCCATCCTATGAAACTATGCATAAAGAGTTTTTCGGTTCATCAAAGAGACACACGTAACGGAAATGTTCAGAGTAGGTATCTTGTTAACTTTTGCTCTACGAGAGTTCGTGGGATGTACTATCTCTTTGGTGACAATGATCCAGCCAACTCACTTCACTTGTGATGAATTACTGAACACTGCCATGTAATCTAGAGAAAGGATACTGCTAAAACATCGCTATTGTTTGTGGCTTGTCTAATATACTGCTATCCTGCTTCAAGTATGATCTTAGGTACCAGGGTGTGGCTGTATGCTGTATAGATCTGGTAGAATTATACTAAATAACAGTCTCTTCAACGCATACTGCTTAGACAAAACTCATCTTCATGTGTATGTTTATTGAGTGCGTCACCTCAACAACATGGCTCCAATGTGACTAGTGTTACGCCACTCCTAAGCCATGTTTTTCTTCTACCTGTTTATTACAGCTATTCCATCCGAAAACCTGGTTAGTATAATAATCTTTTTCTCCACTGGTTTCTCTTTTCCTTTATAAACATACATATGTGATTTACACGCTTCTGAAATGGAAGGGCATACAAAACTAAACTTGCTAAGAAACACATTAGTATCATCATAAAAAAGTTGATCATTTTTGAGACACAGAGAGGTGTGTTAATTAAAGGAGCGACAATGTTAATCCACTTCTGCATATGGAGGACGGGCAAGAAAAGATGGGACGGAAAAAAAAATGAATTCGTATTACAGTGACGCTTTCTAGATACTAAAGGAAGAAGAAGTAAGGAAGAAGTGTTCAGGAAAATATCGGTAATGGAGAGAGAGAGAGAGAGAGAGAGAGAGAGAGAGAGAGAGAGAGAGAGAGAGAGAGAGAGAGAGAGAGAGAGAGAGAGAGAGAGAGAGAGAGAGAGAGAGAGAGAGAGAGAGAGAGACTCGAATCAGTTACGGAGAGACAGTGATGAGAGATGATTTCTAAACGCAGGAAAAAAAAAAAAATGAAAACCGTCATATGTTCCTTAATTCTGGTCAATATGGCTGAAAATCGGGCGCTCAACAGTAATTCCGGTTTTGAAGTTCTAATTGATAGGATCGTCTCCTCTTCCTCCTCCTCCTCCTCCTCCTCTTCCTCTCCCTCCACCACCACCACCACCACTACTTTCTCCTCCTCCCCCTCCTCCTCCTCCTCCTCCTCCTCCACCACCGTCACCACCACCACCACTTTCTCCTCCTCCTCCTCCTCCTCCTCCTCCTCCTCCTCCTCCTTTTCCTCCTCCTCCTTCTCCTCCTCCTCCTCCTCCTCCTCCTCCTCCTCTTCCTCCTCTTCCTCCTCCTCTTCTTACGACGACGACGACGGCGAGATCTGTGCGTCTTTAGCAAAGTGAAATACCAAACAAGTTAATGAAGAAAGTAATTTTCATTGAAGGGAAAGATAATTCACGGAGGCAGAGCAAAATGACTGGAAATAATCCTTATGAACGACTAATTTGTTAAAAAAATAATTGTAAAGAGGATGATTTATACAAAAATGAAAAATTAAGCCACAGACACCGATCTTGTTAATTAGCTTAATTAGAAAAGAGCGAAGGAAGGAAGGCAAAAAGGTAGGTTAGTATAATACACCTGAATAAAAAAAAATAATAATAATGTTCAGGTTAGAATAGTCACCCTGTAAAGAAAAAAAAAACATCTTGTGTACATACGAAGCAAAAAAAAAAAAACGTAAATTATAATTATAGTCTTCTTATGTACAAAGGGAAGGAAAGCAAAAAAAGATAGCTTAGAAAAATATCGATGAAAAAATTGTTCAGGAGATTAGAATAGTATTATAAATTAATATTATGTACATATGAAAAGAGAGAGAGAAAAAAAAAATATAATAAAAGACTTCTTACATCACAAAGAAGATTAAGTAATGAAGGTCGGCAAAAGTAAGGCTTCCATTCTTAATTGAACTTTCTACAACATGTTCCGTGATCCTTTGACGCGCTCACCGACACCCTCTTGAATGGAGTGAGAGGCTTCCACGCTAAACACCTCGGCGTAATTGAAATATAAAATAAACACTCTCTTTATAGTAATTGTTTCGTGGATAAAGATACTGATGGATTAATTGATTGTACTGAGGCGCCGCAGCAACAAAGTGTGAATGTAAAAGATATACAATAAACAGGAGAGGAAATGAGATGAAAACGTTAGATAAAAAAGGAGTTAAAGATACAGATTGATTAATTGATTGTATCTTGGCGCAGTAACAATAAAACTACGAGTGAGAGTGTAAAAGATGTAAGACAAACAATAAGACAGGAAATGAGATAAACGAGATTGATAAAAAAAAAAAAAAATGAGTTTGAAAAATTAAACATATAAAAGTTAATAGGAGATAAAGAGCGAAATGATAAAGATTAAAAAATAACAGGCAATAGCTACCGGCAGGTTGTTTTAATGTCAGAGGTAGTTAAGTAAATCACTCACAAAACATTCACACACAACACACTCATTCTTTATGGCGCGTCAACTAATAACAGAAAACGAGAGGGAAGTTTTAAAGCAGTTGTTCGTGTCTGACTGAATTGTTATATCTAGAATGACATTTCGGCATGCACGGATGATCCCGCTACTGTGTGTTATGATTTAGCCTGATTTTCACTCCTTCACTAAAAAAAGAAGAAAAAAAAATTAGCGAGGGATCTCAGAATTTACCTCAGTCATATGTAGTAGGAGTGAATTTCTCTCTCTCTCTCTCTCTCTCTCTCTCTCTCTCTCTGCTTCCTCGTCCTCCTATGCTCTCTCTCCTTCATTTCGCCTTTGTCCTCCTCCTCCTCCTCCTCCTCCTCGTTCTCCTCGTCCTTCTCCTTCTCCTCCTCCTCCTCCTCCTCTTCCTTCTAGCTTTAGAGTACACGGAGGCGTGAGACAAGGGACAGGCAGGGTACGAATGACATCACTTATGAATAGCAGAACATGAACCTGAGGGAACACCGCCGCTGAAAGATTAAAAGCAGGACTCGCCTTTTGACATGCCATCAACACGAACTGAAACCACAGGTGCAAATAAACAAGTACACTGAGGTAAAGCTTCGATGTCACCTAGTTTCTTATCCCATCGATATTCTACCAGTGACAAAAAAGTAAAGAAAGAAAGAACACGATATTATGTAAGCTAATTCAAGAGATGTTTATTATTAAAGGTACGAATCCGATGTCAGGTAACTTCTTATTCAAATTCTACTAGTGTGAAAAAGAAAGAAAAAATAACTTCATCGATGGTTATGAAAGCAATTCCAAGACATCTTAATTATCAACAGTACAAATAGCCTGACAATGCAAGGAAGTCAAGGTAAAAGAAACATCAGTGAACAGCGTGACTAACTTTACTGTTCAGTAAAAAAAAAAAAAAAAAAAAAAGAAGTTGAGCGTGAAGTCACAGTAACAGGGGCGATTGTTTAAGGGATTACAGCGACCCCCTGTCTTTATGAGTGGCTGAATGTAGGCAGTTCTGCACAGGAGTAAAAGGATGGAATGCTGTAGTCTATGTATGCTTGCGAACGAAGAATTTAAGGAATACGTGATTAGGAAGAATTTGAAGACGAAGAGTGGAAAGGCTTGAATCATCCAGTTTCATTTTTAGCAACAAGTCTCAAAGAAAATAAATGAAATGTAAACAAAGAATCAGTTGAGTGGGTGGATTTGCAGGAAAGAATCTCTCTCTCTCTCTCTCTCTCTCTCTCTCTCTCTCTCTCTCTCTCTCGTCTCTCTCTCTCTCTCTCTCTCTCTCTCTCTCTCTCTCTCTCTCTCTCTCTCTCTCTCTCGCGTCGGCAACCTTCTCGGCCACCCCTCGCCACTCCCCCTCCACCACTACGAGCGAGGGTGCAGCACGGGGCACCACGCAAGTCTGTGTAGTTCAAAATACATGAGATGGGTTACTGAATTTTATTCCATTCTTACTTGCGTCCTTTTCCAAATTCTTTTAATGTCACCATATCATCTTCCTGAGCGAAGAAAGGTTCAATCTTCTTATTCTTAAAAATCCCTCGGCGTGCCACTCTTGCTCCTCTCAATTTCCTAACTTAGCCAATATCCCCACAAGGTCGCGAGGCTCGAGGTCACACAACATTCCTCGGCACACGCATGCATCTTAAGTAGTTTCTTAGGTTTTGCTTAATATCGAAGTGCATGAAGAAACATGCAAAATTTCTCTATTCAGGCGTAGCCCCTCCTCTCTCTTTTAAGCAAGTCACGAACCACGACCTCTGTGTGCTGCCATTCAAGGTTTACAACGCGAATCACCACACTTGCATGTTTTGTGCACCGCTTCAAGTCACAAAACACGACACTTTCTTTTATGTTCTTTAATCTTAAAAAAAAAGGAAAAGAAAAAAAAAACAGTAAGGCTCATGAGTTAGGGTTGCGCAGCACGATGCTGTTTTGTCATTCTTTTGGAGGTGAGTTCTCCGTGGAAAGTCGTGACGGATTCCTAGGCGACTTTATAGAAGCAAAAATAAACACATTGGTTCATTGGAAGTACCTAGCGACTACTGTTTATGTGTATTCTGTGACTTATAACTATGCCTTCTCTTCCTCCTACTCCTCCTCCACCTACTCTTCCTCGCTTCTTTACCAACTTCACCTAGAGGGATGAATGGATGGAAAGGAACCATCTACTGTACTATTGTAATCTCACTAGTAATTTTAGTTACTGTAGAATATATCATTCGAACAATCTAGCCAGATCGTAGATGTCCTTAATTCTTTGCAAACCCATCGCACTTCATCGCGACCACACTGCCCCAAGTCATCCACACACACTTACTAGCACCACGACCTGCAGGACATTTACCCGCCATACGAGGCTGCCAACCACACCCGGGCTTCCTACAAAACACGGACAAAAAATGCCTCACGGCGGATACCCCCTGACACTGAGCAGCGGCGTGAAAGTTACAGCCCAGGGAATACATAGTTTTATGCGCGCCTGTACACAAAGGACAAGAGACGGTGAAAAATGTAATAATGTAAGAAAATATGCAGAGAAAATATAAATCCTCGCAACTCAGCATCGAGAATTCAGCCTTCCCTGTCAAGCAAATCCGCTCCTGCCCGCCGGGAGAGCAGCAGGCGGCTGGGGGAAATCTGAGTTAAATATTCCTCACATTTTTCCCTTGTCCCTCCGGCCTGCAGAAGCCACCACGGGCCCGCCTCGCTCTGTCACCCTCACAAGTTTCCCCGCCTCTCCTCCACAACCGAAAATCAACTTTGCTCAGGAATTAACTTAAGTAAAATCAAATTAGGTCTGTATTTGCTGTCCTTGCCCTTCCCTTTTTGTAGGATACTCTCTGAGGGATTTTCTGAATGTGCTACTTCCAAGCCTTTACTTTTACTCACCAGCTTTTTTCTTTCCTTTTTGTTTAACGTCTTCCTGAAGATAATTCTCATCCAGCTGCAATTTAAACAAAGTGTTACAAAGTATATTTTATCTCGTTGTTTTTTCTCTTCAATCTAGTCAGATAAGAAAGAAAGACGGAAAGAATTAGATTAAAGTATTTTGAATGAGGGAACTCTCTCTCTCTCTCTCTCTCTCTCTCTCTCTCTCTCTCTCTCTCTCTCTCTCTCTCTCTCTCTCTCTCCAAATCTTCCCAGAAACACAACGAGTCTACGACAAAAAAAAAAAAAAAAAACTGAATACTTGATTTCACCATGTTAAAATTCTATTTCTGTAACAACTTGGCCAGACCTCACTTGCCATGAACACTACTAAGACTCTGGTTTTCTCATCTGGCAAATGAAAAAGAAGAAGAAAATAAAATAAAAGAAGAACACACTCGGAGATTCAAAGCAATTCAATGAACAGCTACTAATTGATTCCATTCTTTACTCACTACATTTTCCGCGGCGGGTTGGCAGGTGGCGGTGCTGGATTCCCTCACCGTGGAAGGGCAATATAATCCATTAATAAATCACTTGCATGTTTTTTTGTATGGTTTCAATTAAGTACTTGCTGTTCATTATAGGATATTTTCTTGGAGGAGAGGTAGGATAGACAGACAGATACAAGAAGGTTGCCTCAAGTAATGATGTCACAATGTAAAGTGAGTTTGATGTCATTATATCTAACATAAATTAGAAAAAGAGTAGTACAAAATATACGTATATGCACGTAATTAAGCAATATATAGAACACAGATTGAGATGTTATTATGCAGACTAGGAGACAATTTATTTGTGTACAATTTAATATGTGAACTTTGAAACTGTTTTACACCACGAGCTTCACAAAGACCAAGAAAAAAATCGGGGTTTGATATGTAGAAATAGTTGTCAGATACTGATTTTCCGTTTGAAACATTATGCACAGTACATATGAAATCAATGCTTTGTCGGGCGCGGCAAAGACATCAGGTATTTTCCCTTAAAGTGTCTTAGAGTTTTATAATTGTCAACCAAACTGTGATTACTTTATCATACTTCGCGAACAATTAATAAATTCAAGAGATATCAAATGTTCACAAATACTAACTAAAGAAAACCAGGTATTTCTTGTTTATAATGGTGCGCTATGTAAGGAGAGAAAGGAATATCAAGGGAACCTAAAGGAAGAGCAAATAACAGCAGGTAATACATATATAGATTTCAGCAAGGATTCGAGAAGAAATTAATTCAGCATTTTTCGTTCTGGTTCTTGGATTCCCTTGACTTTTTGAATTGGCGGGTACGCGACCGGAGATTTGAAATGAGAGAGCTACATTGTGTTTTTCTGACCTCACTTCCATCTCTCTCTCTCTCTCTCTCTCTCTCTCTCTCTCTCTCTCTCTCTCTCTCTCTCTCTCTCTCTCTCTCTAACAATGTCTTATCGATGCCGCCCATAAAACTCTATCTCCGTCCCCCTGTGGGTTATCTTCCTCTTCTACTCTTTTTTTTCTTCCTCTTTCTGTCCTTTTATTCGGTTACTCAGCTAAATCCTGTCCTCCCTCCACTTCTTCTTTTCATCTTGTTCATTCTCTTTCTCTTAATTTCCTCTTTCGTCCTCCCATGTAGATCCCCATCCTCCCTCCTCCTCCCCTTCCTCCTGCTCCTCCTCCTTTCTGCTGAACCTTTCCTTGTTCCTCGTTCCCTTCTTTCTTTTTCTCCTGTTTCTCTTGCTCCTCCTCTTGTGTCCACATTTACACTTTCATCCTTCTTCCCCTTCCTCCTCACCTCCTTTCTTCTATTTTCTGCTCTGTTTCTCCGTGTTTCCTCTCTTCGTCGTCCTCGTCCTCTTCATTCACTTCCATCTCCCTTTGGTCCCTTTTTTCCCTCCAATGTCACTCCTCTATTAAGCTTTCCCCTTAAGCTTTCGTCTCTCTTTTCATCCTCTTCCCTCTATCTTTTTGCTTTTATCTTACGTTTTTCTTTCTTTCCCCTCAATCATCTCTTGTACCTTCGCTCCCCCCTCACTTCCCTTCCTTCCTTCCTTCTCCACTTCACTAGCAATCCCCCTCCCGCCGATCCCAACTTCGCCCCACCTTGTCCTCTCTAAAATTAGCTTGTATTTGCATTTTAGATGACCGGTTTCACGTTATTCGAAAGACAATATTAAACTTGATCGTTTTTATAATAAACCAAAATTATTTCATGCTCCATTGCTGCTGCCCGAGATGTTGTTTGTTGCTGCATTACTGGGGGGAGAGGAGGGTGACTGGGGAGGGGTGGGGAGAGGGAGAGGGAGAGGGAGAGGGCAGGTAAAGAAATTAGGGGAGTTTAATTAGAGACAGAGCAATTATGGAAAATAGTCGTAAGTGTTGCATAATGAATTCTGAGATGAAAAATGAATGATTCACGACTCGTTGCCACTTGAAAAATACAAGAAATGAATATAACGAATCTCCATTCAGAGTACCAGTACCTTCATATATAACAATTTTTTTTCTCCGACGCAACATTTTCCACCTAGACTCTCTCCCTGACCTAGTTCCCCCCTCTTCCTCCCTCACTCAACTTTCTATCTCTCTTCCTCTCTCGCTCACCCTGTCTCTCTCCTTGGTTTTCCTCTCCCTTCTGCCCGCCTGCCGCTCTCTCGCCCTCCACACCATCTGGCCAGTAAATTAATTTCAACAAGGCAAGACTTACCCTAACAAGAAAGGCCTAGAAAAGTATGCAAGCGTTTTCTTTAAAAAAGCGTAGACATGGAGGAGAGGAAGCTAACAGGCAGCTTTTCCTCATCTCAACCTAAGTCTCGGCTCTCCCTCCTGCCTTTTCTCACCCGCCCACACAAACACACACACACACACACACACACACACACACACACACAGACAGCCTCACCGAGTTAGAACCGTGGAAAACATCTGCCTTCGCCTCTTCCCGCTCTCATTTGCATCTCATTACCGCACCACCACCTGCCCTCCTCTCCCTCTCCCTCTCCCTCCCCTCTCCTCTCTCCCCTATACACCTGTCCCTTCCCTTCGCCGGATGTCAAACAAATACGAGATTCTAAGACTTCTCCGGGATTAATTTTTTCCCTTGTTTACGAACCAGGAAGGCGCGGCACCCTCAAATTTCCCGCCTCGTCTTTAATTGGTACTGATTGCGAGCGAACCAATGCCTTTCTCTGGGAAGACCTCATATTATTCTTACGATTATTTCCTGGTCTGGTGCAGCAGTCTTAGTAATGGGTGCAATACGAAGAACGGAGGGATTATGTAGGTTATTATACTCGTTGTGTTCATGGTATAAAAAAAAATAATGTCTTTACTTCCTCTTCCCTCCAGCGTAGAGAGAGAGAGAGAGAGAGAGAGAGAGAGAGAGAGAGAGAGAGAGAGAGAGAGAGAGAGAGAGAGAGAGAGAGAGAGAGAGAGAGAGAGAGAGAGAGAGAGAGAGAGAAAAATACCTTGCAGTGTAAAGGGTTGTTGGCCACTGTTTTATTACGACTACGTTTGAGAAGATTTACTTTTGATGTTGCGCAGATTTTTATTTTCATTTTTTTGGTCCCCGTACAAGGAAGGCCATAGTAATACAAAACTATTTCCTTGATTGTTTCTTAACTTTCTTTAACGTATAGTAGGGTAGGAGGAACTAATCTTACGTTTTTTTTTTTTTTTATATTCCAGATTTACTTTGGGTGCTACAGGGATTTTTGTATATTTTTTTGGGGGCCCGTACAAGTAAAAATACGCCATTATATAACTGCTCTAGCTTCCAACTTCTTTCCTTAACGTATTCTAAACTACGCAGGAGGAACCAATCTTATTCCGTTCTTATTATTCTAGATTAACTTTTAGGACTAGGAGACTTTTTGCATATATTTTTTTTTTGTCTCCCGTAGAAGAGCACACAAGTACAAAAACTGTTCTTACCTAAAAGACTTTTCATAACGTATATAGGGCAAGAGGAACTAACCTTATTTCCATTTTCATTTAACTTATCTCTGGTTTTACTTTTTATTTCACTCAACAAGAAAAGTCAAGCTATTTCAGCTTCAGTATATTCTGTAACATATCAAACTGGGTGAATTATTCTCAGTCCTATTATTTTCAAAACGTAGGAACACAAATATAACACAATGGAAGAACGAACAGCAGCAGACATGTTGGCCAATACGAGGCCGTTTTCTATAAGCTACACTATCTAATTTAAAGTAAAAGCGACATGATAGTAAAGGTGAAGGCAGAAGGAACAGAAGGAGCTATTATTACTATTCTTCCTCTTATAGTATCATAGCATGTGCTTGTGTGTTAGTTCCAGTGTTTCGTGCGTTTGGTAAAGAGTGAGCAGAAGGAAGGGCGAGGGAAGAAAGGGCTGGAACACTCCCTCTCCCTCCAGTGCGTAGTGCCACGCTCTGCCTTCCGCGAAGCTAGAAGGTGCAGCGTAAGGCAGGCTTTGGTTATGTTTTCTGTATGTGATTTTTTGTTTCTTTGTCGTCATCTTCCGTGTGTGTGTGTGTGTGTGTGTGTGTGTGTGTGTGTGTGTGTGTGTGTGTGTGTGTGTGTGTGTGTGTGTGTGTGTGTGTGTGTGTGTGTGTGTGTGTGTGTGTGTGTGCGTTTATGTGTTGTAAGAAGCTGCGAAAGAATTATTGTTATTGCTATTTTATTGTTGCTGCTGTTGTTGCTATTATTATTATTATTATTATTATTATTATTATTATTATTATTATTATTATTATTATTATCATTATTATTATCAGCATCACCACCATCACCATCATCAAACTGATGCATCACCATCATCACCACTACCATCATCACTATCCTCACTTTCACTAGTGCATTCCTGTCCACCTCACGTTACTCCCTCACAATCTGGCAACGTTCAGGAAATTTCCCTTACAACCCAGCTCACACGTCGTGCCCGGAAGATAAAACCGTGAAGCAGGAGGTGTACATGTACAATATGCACCGGGAGTCAGGTTACCTTCCTGAGTGTGGACAGAGGGGATTGCAGGCGTGGTGTGGCGAGCGTGCTGGGGAGGAGTTAGCGTGGCTGGGGGCGTGTGCTACCTGGAATGCACAACGCTTACTA
>NC_087165.1:16128511-16136011 GCF_035594125.1 Scylla paramamosain | reverse complement strand
AATACTGCGAGCAGTGGTATTAATGACACGCTGCATTACACTCGTCACCGCATCGTTATCTGAAATCTTGTCTTCCTGATATTGCAGCAAAAGTCGTGCACGTGGCGCCTCTGCAGATCGAGACAAGATATGACACGATTCGGTCAGGAAATCCTCCGAAATTTTATGAGCTGCACCATCCGTGCCTTGTGTAGCCAGCCGCGAGAGGCCCATATTCTTAGAAGCTTCGGATTCTCACTAAGCTACAGAGTTGATGAATCGTATCGTCATGGGTGCTTTCCTTGTTCACACTGTAGAAACCTTCTCAAACTAAACAAAAAAATCATGAAATCACCCTCGGAAATCACAACTACTTCTACTGCAGTATGTTTAAATTAGACAAGATGAAACACTGAACGTATGAAAATAAGAGCCAGTCAACAATACAGAAAAGACATGAATTTGAATAGGTAATAGCATACAATTTCTTTCAGATTTCGTTGTTTCAGGAACAAAAGACTTCTCATCTGACACAAGCACTGCACACCACATTCGACACAGGCTCTATACCACACTCAACACACACACACAAACAGGGAGTCTTTTGTCTTCTGTCCTCCCTGTAACAAAGCAAAAACAAATAATGTGCATGTGTGTCTCGCTGCGTCGTAAATCTCAAACCAACACGAGTGATATGACAAATTTATGACGCCCTTCAGTGGACCATCTCATCCCTTTGATCTCCAGACAATTCCGTGCGATTTCTCTCTGATAATCCTCCCCTCACTGATCTGATCTTCATTTCACTCCTGCGCTGTTCATTTCAACCTTACACTAACATAAATACATCGATCCTGAAAGATTTATGGACTGTTATGAATCATCCTTGCTGTAATATTTTCAATTCAGGCCCAGGGGAGCGTAACCACTCACTGCTTCATGCATTTCCGACTCAACAGGTATTCAGTATCCTCAATCCTTGACTAGGGGAAAGTTTCTACTTCTTTTCTTCCTTCGAGTCTTATGGATTACTTAAAGATCTTTCGAAGGAAGCTTATGATTTGGAGAAAAAAAGAGAATAATGAACCAAGAACCAAACAAAAAAAAATTGAAAGTTGAAGCTACAAAAAAGTAAAGGTTTAAAAGATTTTCTGACGAGTGGGATGTTTTTTTTCGCTTGGTTCTTCCCATCCTGTTCCAGTGAATCGCTTTTGCGTACATTTATAATTGAAGGCCATTGTTTTTTTGTTGCACTTTTCCTTCTGTCTGGCGCTTCTATTCAAGTTGTAAAGATGCTCCTCCCATTGTTTCGCACGTAAAAAGAAAAGTGAAGAAATAACAGACAAAATACAGCAGTTTTTCTCTTCGACACCACCACACGCTCTCTCTCTCTCTCTCTCTCTCTCTCTCTCTCTCTCTCTCTCTCTCTCTCTCTCTCTCTCTCTCATCTTCGGTAAAGGTCTATGGTAATCTGGACAACCATGGCAGAAACGTGCACCTCAACCTCTCCTCCTCCCACGATCGTAAACTCCGCCGGAAAGTTCCCAGCGCAGATAAACCAAGTGAAGGGTTCTGTGGGTGTTATTCCTTTTTCTGTCACGTACACTAAACAACCGTGACGTGGGAGGCAGGATCGGAAATAGAAAGTGTGTGAATGGCAGGGAGGAGAGAGGAAAAGAGAGAGGGGATTTATTGAACACACGGACACACGGACACACACACACACACACACACACACACACACACACACACACACACACGGAGTAGTGAATAAGACAAGAAGTATACATCAGATGAAGGAAAAAAAGACCAGATGTATATACATATGGAGACATGACCACGCTAGTTTAGTTTAGGAGCTTCATACTACTAGAACAATACTGTTTTACACACACACACACACACACACACACACACACACACACACACACACACACACACGAAACATAGTACCCAGTGCATGACGATTCATGATAAGAGTTCCCAGAGAGGGTCAAATTTCACGTTACTACAAGAAAACCTTAAAAAAAACAACACACGAAAGCAGACTGATAACACAGCAGCTGAATAGAGCATGGCAGCATGAATGAGAGGCTGCACACAAATGACACAAAGGTGAAAAAATAGGAAGATCAAACGGCAGCAGACCTGTTGTCCATTATGAGCTACACTACTGTAATCTAACTTGAGATATGCATAATACTAGAAGGAAGAGTGGGGACAAGCAACGTATGACAAACATTGAGCTGGACACGACAAAAAAAAAAGTAAAAAAAAAAAAATAATAATAATAAACAAATAAAAATGAATAAATAAATGAATAAATAAAAATAGCTAACAAAAAAAAGAGAGTAACAGTCTCACCGATACGGGAGAAAAGTATACAATAAACTTACAGCGACATCATATCACGGAGAATGAGTTTCAATGAAGGGGAACGAACAACTGGTGGATGTGTGTGTGTGTGTGTGTGTGTGTGTGTGTAAGGAGGAGTGCTGAGGAAGGGACTGTACCGTATGCATGTGTGTGCGTATGTAGGAAGGATGCATGCGTGTACGTGAGGAGGGAGAAGTAGACAAGAACGGTGTATCTGAAGGAGGACAGGGACTGAACATAAACACAAGTTACGAGTGGTCAACCTGCGTGGCCCGTTGAGTGGTGTTCCTGGAGGCGTGCGGAGGTCAGTCACACATCATCATTATCCTCCCTTCTTAAGCAGTCATTAGGAGACATGTTGAGCCTGTTCTGGGCGATGCTACTCCTCGGAACAATCTCATTTATCACTCCTAATAGCGAGCCTGGATGGGGGCAGTTGTAGATGGGGAGGGGAGATGGCCGGAATGATTAGTACTAACTGAACTTACTCCATTGAGGCTATTAGTATAAAACTGCAGTTATCCCTAATTGTATCTACATTCCTTTGCATCTTTCGTTACGCTATTATGTCTGGGTCTGCTGCGGTTACGGTCACTCAGTTGCGTCTTTCTCGTTACCTTCAAGTGGTCAATATTGTCCAAGACTCCCCTTTCGGTGATTATGCTTCTTCTGTTTATATCTCATTAGTGTGTGTGTGTGTGTGTGTGTGTGTGTGTGTGTGTGTGTGTGTGTGTGTGTGTGTGTGTGTGTGTGTGTGTGTGTGTGTGTGTGGGTATTGTTGCAGGATTGACTCAAGCTTGTTGTGTCCCCGCCTTTTAACACTTTTATCATATTTTGTTTTAAAAGCTAAGCTGATCTTTTTCGACGCACACAACTTCTGTTTATATACTGCATTCCGATGGTCTAATGGCTTATCAAGAAATATGCTGAAATATGCCACACTATTCTTTTTTACATTTAGTTTTTATCTATTTTCACTCTCGTAGCCGTGAAAAGTTTTGGCTGGTTCTTAGCTTTATCTATTATGCATTATTTAGTCACTTGTGCTTTATTTTCCGACCCTGGTGCTTTAGTTTCTTCACTGTTTACACTAGTATTTAAACCTCACCAAGTATTTTCTTTCTTTGGATTCTGGATTTCAATTATGAAGTAAATCATTTATATTTTTGTTTTTCTTTTGGCGGGAATCTGTTTCAATACTCCTGGCCTGTAAATTTCACAAAAGTTTTAGCTACCAAGTCCTTCAGGTTACCTTCTTTCAATTATATCTGCAGCTCTTTCGTAGTTTCTTCTTCTACATTGCAAGTGATTAGTCTTCCTCTTTTTTAACTTTCTGACTGTTGTTATTCATCCCCAGAATGAGAGGATGGGCTGGATTAGAGTATTATTTCCAAAGACACCAATGATAATCAAGTAAATAAAATAAAAACTGATTAATTCTAGCAATTTCATATTCGTCCACTAAAATTCAAATTCACTCTAACAGAATAAGTGTCATACTGTCATTAACAGTCAAAGGGTTAATTGTATGAAATGTTACAAATATATAAATTCCAATAATACATTATCACTTTTCACAAGTGGGAGACGATAAATTATGGTTTGAATATCCTTTTTGTGTGACAAATTTATTAAGGATGGTTTACCTAGTCCTCTCTTTTAAGCAGTGAACGTTATTTGCTGATAAAGAAAAAAAAAAAAAGCTAGCGTTAATTCCTTAAGCTTATCATCTCAGTAGCTCCCGGTCCCCTTTGTTTCCAGGCCTCCTCAGTTTACTTTCCTAATGAAATTTCTGTTTACAATAATCCCTTTATATCTGTCTTGCACAATTTCTATTACCGTTCTGATATTTTTTATCGTACATTTACTAACATTCTCTAACTATCTTTATCGCAGGAACTTGTTTATGGAGGAACATATGTTGCTGCTGTAATTATTTTCTTCATATTTATTGCAATTTGTTTCAGTACCTCTGGCAAATTTAGGTGAATCTGCTTTGTTTGCAGCTCTTGATTTACTAGTATCATTACCCTTTCCCCTTGCATGATTTATGTCTTTCCTCAGTATATTATAATTTTCTAAATTTACTGTATATTTACTGTAAATTTACTTATATCAATATTCGGCTTGGTCTCTGTGAAGCAAGTTATCTACGCTTTATTTTCTTGCATTGCATGTTTGAACTCCGCTGATTTGGAAAGAAAATCATCGACGTTTTAATGCCATATTTGAATTTTATTGTTTTATACTACCTGTTTGCTTTACTAATTCACCACTTATTTGTAGCTCTACTACCGAAAATAAAAATGTGTGTGTGTGTGTGTGTGTGTGTGTGTGTGTGTGTGTGTGTGTGTGTGTGTGTGTGTGTGTGTGTGTGTGTGTGTGTGTGTGTGTGTCCTAAATCTTTACTATATCCTCTAGTTTTCTCCCTTCCTTGCACCCTTTCTTTATGGTTCCATTGTGTACAGTCGAGGAGGTAATGTCGGCTATCAACGCACAGAGGTGTTTATGGGGGCTACCGGAGCGCTTTTTGTGGCATTTCCTACTGTTCACATGACACTGTGTACTTCCCTTGACACTAAACCACGATGAATGATACGCCTTCATCTCACACACCACTTTACTGGACTTACCACGAGAAAATAATGCTTGATTCTCCTGCGTTAATATACTTCCATTTCTTCCCTGTTACTTGTTATTATCACTCACACATTCAAATAAACATTTCCACTAATTTCATATGTAGTTGAAACGGTAGAAAATACAAGACTTATGCATCGACTTGAGTTTTCTTACCACCTTTTAGACTTCCATTAGACTTAACACGAAAACTAGAGCTTCACTCGCTTTCGTTTCCCATTGTTCTTCTTTCTTGTTATCTTTGTTTTTGTTACTCATTCAAAGAAACAATGCCTCACCTTAACCTATCGCGTGAGACTTCAGGCGTGTGTGTGCGTGCGTGCGTGCGTGCGTGTGTGTGTGTGTGTGTGTGTGTGTGTGTGTGTGTGTGTGTGTGTGTGTGTGTGTGTGTGTGTGTGTGTGTGTGTGTGTATGCAGCCAGGCGGAAGGGCCCACACATACACACACGTAGGGCTGTTTTAGTCTTCAATCCCCCACAAGAATCCGTCATTCCGTGTCAGGCCATCAGAAGATGTCATGAGAGGCCGAGATGGGGCGGAGACTTTGTTCCTCCTTTAGTGTCCCGACGCACGCACACCCACACGCAAACAGAGCGCTCACTAACTAACACACACGAACTTACATCAATTCCTCCATCCATCCCTCCCATCTTTCTCTAGCACACAGATACACCCCACCACAAATCACACACGCAGGCGCAACACACCAAAATGCACATTCCGTTTGTAAACACATATATTCGACAAACACACACACACACACACACACACACACACACACACACACACACACACAGGAAACACAGCAATATATACATGATCAAGGCGAGGAACCAAGAGCCGTTAATTCGAGGGTTCTCCTGCAATATGATGCAATGCACACAATAATAAGCTGCGTGATAATCTATGCAACGTGATATGCATCGAATCCCGTGCACATTATACCGCACCCTTGCTTCCCTTCCCCGCCCGCCCCTCAGAGGAAACACACGTACTCACACACACACACACACACACACACACACACACACACACACACACACACACACACACACAGACACACACACACACACACACACACACACAAAAGAGTCTCGTGTTTACGTATCTTCTGAAGTAGGTGATATAGCAGGTGTGAGCAGGAGGGAGAGGGAGTAGAGAAAGGAGCGAGGGAAGAAAGACCGAGGAGAGAGAGGGAGAGGGGATATTAAAACTTGGAGGGAGCGAAAGGGGGAAGCAGGAAGAGCAAGGGAAGACAAGGAAAAGGAGGGCAGGGGAAGGAAGGCAGGAAGGAAGGTAAGAAGGAAGGAAGGAGGAAAGGAGGAAGGGTCTTGGGATAAACTTGCAGCTAAGAACAGGAGACGCACGCACATATGCTTCCCTGAGCTTTGCCTTCGAGCGTATACACACACACACAAACACACACACACACACGTAGCTAACACAAAAGTGGGATATACAAAGACACACACACACACACACACACACACACACACACACACACACACACACACATTCACCTAGCGGAGTGTCAGTGCGTGCCTATGTATCACACTTCATTAGGTAGCGTGTCCTTCTTGAGGTGCTTGTTTCCCTTCTACTTCACGCTCCTTGTATCCAGTTACTCCTTATGCTGTTTGTTCTCTTTTCCTTTCGTTCGTTTTCTTAAGCTTTTTCTGTCTTTTTTTTTGTGTTGCTGCTTGTTCCTTTGATTGTCAATGAAACTATGCCATTTGCTATTTCATTTGACTAACTCATAAACAGTTTTTACATACAAAGTTTTAACTACAGGCACTACAGGTCTGACTTAACCCCATAACTTTTCTTTGACAGTGATGCATTTGAAATTATACTTTAAACTTGCATCGGACATTTGAGTAATATTGAAGGGAAGCACTAAAATGTTTCGTCTTACTCCTCCTACTTCAGTGCTATTCACCAAATCAAACCTGTTCTCTATCGATGAGAGTTATAAGAGCTAAAATTCTTGAGGACTTATCTTTTGTTATCTTCTGGAAATACTTCCATAAAATAGAGGCGAATGTGATCATTATAATTTCAAGGACTAGAGGTGAATATTTCTATTATACTCAATAAATTGCACCTGCATGACGAGTGCTGTGAACGCACGTGAGAGAGCAGGGAATGAAATGGCAAGAGAGTGGTGGTGGTAGTTATAAACATACAGACAAGTCAATAATACAGAGTTGGATGTAGCGCCCCAGTGATCGATACCGTGAGGGTCAATAATAATTAAAACATTAAAAATATTATATGTAATTTTATTTACGACTGATTGCTCATTGTAGCTTTCCTATTAATCAATTATCAACGGAGCATTACAAGGGCAAAAATATTACACGCTATACCAAGATGAATGACATAATGAACCAAACAATAAAATGCAAAAAATAACAATAAAATATATTCACTCACCATCTGAGAGTAAAGTGTGTGTGTGTGTGTGTGTGTGTGTGTGTGTGTGTGTGTGTGTGTGTGAGAGAGA
>NC_087165.1:16118511-16126011 GCF_035594125.1 Scylla paramamosain | reverse complement strand
TAAAATAGTGGGGTCCTTATTTACTTGTTCATCCACGTGTGAACCGCGTCATATTTGCCAGCGAATTATACATAAAAGTGGTGGTGGATGTGTTCGTTCCTGGGTGTCTGAGGGTGTGTGTGTGTGTGTGTGTGTGTGTGTGTGTGTGTGTGTGTGTGTGTGTGTGTGTGGCTTGTTTAGTTAATCAGTTAGTATGTTGGTCTGTCTTCGTCTCTCTCTCTCTCTCTCTCTCTCTCTCTCTCTCTCTCTCTCTCTCTCTCTCTCTCTCTCTCTCTCTCTCTCTCTCTCTCTCTCTCTCTATTCGTGCTATTATAAGAATGAATAATAATGATAACAATAATATATATATCTTTCTTACTTATTCATTTTTTTTTCATTTTCTCTTTCTTATTTTCTTTCTATTTTTTTTTCCAACAAGAAGTTAAGAGTCAGGAAACACAAACGCGAGAAAACGTTTCTTTTTCTTCCCCCTCCTCCCGTTACGTAGACACACACACACACACAGACACACACACAAACACACAAACCCAAGAACAACAAAACATGAGTTTTCTCTTATGTATATTACTTCATACATGCAAAATAAAAATGTATGATTCTTCTCCCACAAAAAAAAAAAAAGAAACTAGGAAGTATAAGAAAAAAGAAAAACATAACAGTGGCGCTCTGGTACATAATAAAAAATTCCTTTCATGGCTATAACCCGGGAGGAAAGGCAAGGGAAGGAGCTGGGAGGAGGAAGAACATGACGCAAGGAGAAAAGGAGAATCATTACTGGAAAAAGAACAGAGAAAAAAAGATGATAGTAGCATAAGTAGTATAAGTAGTATATGTAGTATATGTAGTAGTAGTAGTAGTAGTAGTAGTAGTAGTAGTAGTTCCAGTGAATCGTCCCTCATCACTTCCCTTCCCACAAACTAACGTCAACTCGGATTTTAAACTGTCCTAAAGGCGAAAGAAGAATCATTACTGGCAATAAAAGAAGAAGAAGAAGAAGAAAAAAAAAACACGTACACAGTGGTAGTAGTAGCGTAAGTAGTAACAGTAATTCCAGTGAATCGTCCCTCATCACTTTCCTTCCACCGAGCTAACGTCACCTCGGATTTTAAACTGTCCTAACGACCTGCCATCTCATTACCCGGCTTTATCCATCTAGACGAGCCCGGCCTGTGTCATTACCTCCCTTCCTCGGTCCCTCAAGCAAACTCCAGCCCTCCTTCTCCCTCTCTCCCCCCCCGGTTCTTTAGTCCTTTCGCTCCCTCCCTCAAGTGCCCTCCATCCCCTGCATCGTCAGAATTATAATAGAAGAGTTGAAAGGACTACATTCTTCTTATTCTTCTGGACGTGAATGTAAAAGGTGAATTTTACATCAAGTCTTCCCCCTTTGCCACCTTTGTCGCTGTAAAATATACGCGCCACAGGAGTCCTTTTTCTTCAATATGCCCGGGTAGCGAGTCCTCTTCCCTCCTCTTCCTCCTCCTTCTTCCCTCCTCCCCCTCCATGAACAAAGGACTAACGCTTGGCAAATTCCCTTCCAACTCCATCCTGACGTCATGAGAAATTCGCATCGTTATCGGCGTAAAGAGGAAATTGCAACCACGTCTTTTCTCCCCTTCCCTCCCCTTAACAAGACCACGCGGGAAATAATACTCGCTGCAAGGGGGTAGTAATAATAATAATGATAATGATAATGATAATAATAATAATAATAATAATAATAATAATAATAATAATAATAATAATAATAATAATAATAATAATAGTAATAATAATGGTAATGAATTATATATGTTGATCAATGAGAAAGGGAAACTAGGGCAAAAAATTATACGTTCTTTTCTCTCTTTTTTTTTTTCTCTGAGGTGGTTTCTCCTTTCGCCTTTGTGCAGTGTACGTGGAAGATGATAATGATGATGATGATGATGATGATGATGACAGCAACAACAATAACAGCAACCATAACAAAAACTACACCACCACCACCACCACCACCAAAGAACATCAACAGGAGCAGCAGCGCAGCAATAACAGCAATAATAACACTTGTCACTTGAGCAAACAGATCTATCTCCCGCAACTTACCTCCCCCTATTACTTATTTCTGCACACCTGCTTTTTTTCTCACCGCGTACACATGAGAGAGAGAGAGAGAGAGAGAGAGAGAGAGAGAGAGAGAGAGAGAGAGAGAGAGAGAGAGAGAGAGAGAGAGAGAGAGAGAGAGAGAGAGAGAGAGAGAGAGAGAGAGAGAGAGAGAGAGAGAGAGAGAGTTTACTTATGAACTAACACATATAGAAAGCTAAAATAACGAAGAGCAACAACAATATTAATCATTACAGGAATTAATAGGATTATCCAGCGTGTTCTAAATTAATATTTTTGTCACTGTTACACACGTCCCCCTCTCCTCACACTATATAATAGCTTTAGGAGGGAAGGAAGGAAGGAAGGCAGGGAAGGAAAAAAAAAATAAATAAGGGTGGATAGGGAGCGAAGATAAATAACAGGAATAAGAATAACACTAGTAATAATCTTTACACCACCTAATTACGCCATGCACCTCTTTTTTTTTCTGCTTTATTTCCCCTCTCCCTGTTTATTCCCTCTGCGCAACAAAAAAAGAGGGAAGGAAGGGAGAGTGAAGCAAAGATTAATAGCATGTATAAAAGGTAACATTACTAACGAATACACCACTGAATAACATCACCCACTGTTTTTTTTTTTTTCTGTTTTGTTATTTTTCATCTCAGTTCATTAGCTCGTTCATTCATTCACTTGTACATTCATTCCTTTTCTTATAGACTGTACGGCGTCAAGACCGAGAGGAAAAATAAGAAGCAACATTTTTAATCAATATTTTCTGATTCCTTTCCACTGACTATACAATTTCATAGGTGAGAGAAGGAGGAGAAAAATATAGAAAAGTACACACAAACACACCAGAAGCGCACGGTGAGATTCCATTCCTATACTTGTTTCAACGCTGAAGGCACAGGGTCCCCGAGGTCAAGAATCTTCTGCTAGACTCGTGGGCATTTTACCATTATTTAAATATAGTGGAGGAAGGAATATAAAAGAACACGGAGCTGGAAGCCTTTAGGAGGTGTTAGCGGCGTGTTTAGAGAGGCGCTGGGGAGAGGAGGTGGAGGTGGAAGGGAAGGGGGAGAGAGGGAGTGTGTTAGCATGTTCCTGGGAAAGTGAGGAGGGCGTTGAAGTAGAATAAAAAAATAAAAAAATACGGAGCATTAGGGAGTGTCGGAAAAAAGAAATGAGAAAATCCATCCAGGTCTCTGCCTGTCTTGCCTTCTCTTGCCATCTCGGGTGTGCCATTCAATTAGTGACAGCATGGCAACTTAGCGCCAATAAGAGAAGGCACGGCAGACAAAGAACAAGATGGAGAAATTAAATAAGTTTCGCTAAGACGTCATGCAATAGACGAGAAAGAACATAGAGAAGAGTGATGAAGACTGCAGCAGGCCTTTTGTCTTGCACTGGTATCCCGAAGCCTGATGATAACGATGAAGAGCACTGGCAGTGTTGCGGATGAATGGTTGGCGTAAAAGGTTAAATGAGAGATGTTCAGGTAAGGCGAGAAAGGAATGTCCAGGGGAAGTGGGGAAGTGCTCAAAAGGAAAAAGTGTTGAGCGTGAAAGTGGAGAGTGAAAGTGGAGGGTGAAAGTGGATTTTTTTCCTGAGGCACATGGGAAGCTATCAGGGCAAATGGAGAGTGTTTAAGGGACGAGTAATATTTCGTTTTGATTAGGAAGTGTTCTTAGGATGAGTGAAGAGTTGTTAGGGAGAATGAGGGGTTGTTAGAGTAAGAGAGGCAGTTTTTGGAGTCAGTGAGAAGTTGTCAGTATGAATGAAGAATCGTTAGGGTCACTGGGGAGTTGTTCTCGTGAGAGAGAGAGAGAGAGAGAGAGAGAGAGAGAGAGAGAGAGAGAGAGAGAGAGAGAGAGAGAGAGAGAGAGAGAGAGAGAGAGAGAATGTTTTCAGTGACTGTCGTGGGTGAATGGAGTGTTCACAGTGAAATAGGATATACAATTCTTTGTCATAATATTCTTCTGTTCTGGAATGGTATGCGATGCTACATATATTATGCAAAGTCTCGGTGTACAATGCATTCAACTTTTTTTTTTTTTTTGCTACATTTTAAACACGTAACTCAGCAATTTGTCATCTCTTACATTTTTTCGTAGACGTATTTTTGGGAATATTTATGCAGTGAGTTATGGCGGCCTTGCACACTAACTTTACAAAGGAAAAATGTCGTGAACTTTTAATAAAAGAATGACGGACAAGGATGAGTTGAATTCAAGTTAAATCATAAAGAATAAACTGCTCCAGTAAAAGCAAAAACTTGACAAAGGAAGTGGAAGAAAACAGAAGGCAGTCTCTTTGAAAGTTGAAGTAAAGACAATGATGGAGGAAAAGTTTTAGTTAATTCTTGCATTGAAATGATGGACCAAAATATGCATATTAATTTGCAGTTAAATCTTAAAATGTTCTTAAACTGCAATAAAAAAAAAAAAAAAAGGAGTCAACATTGGTAGCAGGAGTAATGAGAATAAGAAAGGCTTCCTTTGCACCACTGACTGAATGTGAAGCCCAGACTTTGAAAAAAAAAAAATATATATAATAGTGAGTGGCCAACATAAAGTTATGACGACGAGGCTCCGTGAGTGAGAAATACTGAAACACATCCAGTTCCTGCCAGTGACTGAAACTTTCCGGCTTTTGCGTCGAGTGATTTATCATCATCCTATTACTCGCCTGTTCTTGCTTAAATGCAACAAGAAGAAAGACGAATACAGTACTCACATTTAGACAAGTACGTCATACCAACCAGTAACACCCACACCATCACATACAGTATCTTACTACCATGAAGTAGTGCAAAATCACATCTATGTTGCCTGGAGAGAGAAATACTGAAGGGAACGAAGGGACATGGTCACCACCAGGAACAAACCAGCAGTAGTAACGCACCACCACCATAGGCGGCTCTTTATGGTGACAATCATAAAGCTTAATGGAGCACATACTCACACATACACACGTCCTCGTAAAACAAAAGAAAACTAGAAGACAAGCTTTGGCGAGGACGACGGGGATTTCGGAGACGTGGTGGTGGTGGTGGTGGTGGTGGTGATGGTGGTGGTGGTGTAGTGGTGGACAACGAAACACCAGTGAGCCCAAGGGATTTGTGGAAGGTGGAACCTGGTCATTTATCACTGCCTGCACTCCTGCCTCCCTCTCCTCTACCTGCCTTAGCGAACCTCTCCCACCTACCTTCCATCCACGCTCCACCATCCTTCTCTATCTTCACCACACCCATCTTTCCCTCCTTCTCCACCGCCCCCTCCACCTTACATCCTTCACTAGAGTTCTTCAACCGCCAGCTGTATCATTCCCTGCTTCCGAAGCCTCCCCCCTTCCACTTGAGCGCCCTCCACCACACCCACTTCCCTCCACAATGACCCTTCCTCATTCCCTCCATTAACGGCTCTTTTATCATGTGTTTTCCTTCCCTAAATCATCTTTATTTCCATGCCGTTTGTTGTACCTAAACGAGTCCCTCCTTAAGTGAGTGCAAACACCCGCCTACACACACACACACACACACACACACACACACATCCTCGTCCTCTACGCTCCCTCCCTTCTCTCTCTCTCCTCTTGGTGTCTTCCTTACCCTCCATCTCCCACCAGACCACTAGTTCGACCACCTCTCTGCTCATCTCGACATCTACCACACACTACAAAGTCGTTCCTCTCCCCCTTCCACTCCTGTCTCTCCTTATACTTCCCATCCTGCTTCGTCCCTTTATCTCTGCTCTTGTCTCGGTTTTCTTCTTTCCTCCCTATCACACCTTTCGTCCTCTCCTCCCATCCTGTTCTCTTCCCGTTCTCTCCCCTTCCTTTCCTTTCTCTCCTTTCCTGAGCTCTTTCCTCTTTCCCTCTCATCCCTTCTCTCTCCAGAAAGGATAAGCTCCTTAGTGGATCGCGTAGAAACGTGCCAAAAATCTCCCCCTCTTTAAGAATTATGAAATGTGATGAAAACTGAGCTCAGTCCTTCGATTGAAACTGATGCCTCACTCTTTAAGTCCCACCACGGAGGAATGCCACCCGCCTCTTATAAATTACCTCCCGCTAATTATGCCTACCTGGTCCGTAGCTTTATCCTTCCTAACGGCGTGGTAAAGTCCCTTGATGGTGTATGCCGAGGGGGAAAAACGGGGAGACTTGTAAACGAGCGGTTCTTTCATGGAATACACTGAAGAGAAAGGGGAAAACAAAATGACAATAAAAATTTTGCGGCTTAATTCAGTATTTTCTATTTTTTCGTGATGCGTGATGAAGTGTAAAAACTGGAGAATCTCTTACACCAGCGGCTCTCACGTGTTATACATAAGAAATAAGAGAGAAACTACGTAGTTGATTTTATGCATTATGTTGCGGAGTAAAGATCATGTTAATTCGCAAGGCAGTACTTCTTCATAATGTATACTAAGGAAAAAAAAAAATGAAAATTGCGTCTCTTTAATTATATACACTAGAGAGAAACTAGATGATTTTGTGCATTAAATTCGGGTGTAAAAATAATGTTAATTCGTAAGATACTACTTCTTCATAATGTATATTGAGAGAAAATTACGAAAAAATCGGTCTTCTTAATGATATACACTAAAGAAAAGAAGAAAAACTAGACTCTATACATTTCGTGGTTTAAAGATCATATCATTCCTCAATATAACGGCTTCCCTTTATTTCTGGATTCAGTGCCCACCAATTTTTATAAGAGTGTTCACCTGCGTGCCGGGAGAGATCGACAGTAATTGCAGGCTCGTCAGATTGCACACGTGACTCTCCACCTCTTCCACCACTACTACCACCACCACTACCACTACCACCACCACTACTACCACTACTACCATCATCACCACCAGCAACATTACTATAGAACCACCTTCACCATCACCATTCTCACCACACTCCCACGATGTATTTGCACAAACCATCGCTACCACCACCACCACCACCACCATCACTGTCCCTACTACCACACTACCGTCATCAATGCTAACATCACTACGCAGCAGCAACTTTACCATCAACACCACTAACCACTATCACCACTATGATTTTCTAGCACATATTCCAAATGTTGCCATACACCACCATGTTTACTGCCTGCTACTGTCGTTATCACCACCACCACCACAACCACCACTACTGGCAAAATCATTAACGTATCCATCCATCACCACAACCACTATCATCACCACCACCTAGCATTTACAAAGCTACCATCTTCATTAAGACCATACCACTACAACCTTCTCAAGTACCCATTCGTCACCACCACAGTCACCACCACCACCACCACCATCACAATCACCTAAACCCCAGATATGTTATGAACCCAGAAATCTCACCACCTCACCACCCACTACCACAACTTCACAAATTCCTCACCATCACCACTATTATAATCACTAC
>NC_087165.1:16066011-16106011 GCF_035594125.1 Scylla paramamosain | reverse complement strand
TTGTTTTATTCCTCTCTTTCTCTCTCTCTCTCTCTCTCTCTCTCTCTCTCTCTCTCTCTCTCTCTCTCTCTCTCTCTCTCTCTCTCTCTCTCTCTCTCTCTCTCATACTGCACCATACACGAAATGGATGCCTTCCGACCATCACCCATCCATTTATCTTTTACCTATTTCCATTTTATCCCATCGCTCAGGTGATGGCATTTCCCATTCGCCGTCTTCCGTATTCTCCAGTGTCTCTTCTGCTACGCGCACCACCTCTACGTATATCATAGAACAATTTCTTTTACATACCTCTCTCTCACCTAATACACTTCATCTCGAGACCTAGCCAGCCCAGCTCAGCCCAGCCCAGCCCAGCTTTGCCTATCATTTCAGGCTTCGTTTTTCTTTTTCTCCTCAAGTCCATCATTGCACAGAATACTCTTGAGAATTCGCTCCATGGAATCATATAGTGTGTGTGGGAATACGTAACGGATAAGAAAGTGAGGGAGGAAGAAAAAATATATGGGATAGTAAAGGTACTGTAATTTTTTTTTCGCTGACTTTATACTCGAGTAAGGAAGGGAAGAAAGGTGTGTATGTGTCTGTGCACGTCTGGTGAACAAAATATACCACGGTCATACACACACGACGGTCACACCACTCACTGAATTACCGGTTGTCCTTTATGACACCAAACCGCACCACACACACACACACACACACACACACACACACACACACAGAGTCAGTTAAACAACAAACTTTATCTAAAATGTGAGATACATGAGAATATAAAACACAGCATCACAAATCAAACCAAATCATGTCTATTGTATGTTCAAAGCAATATTAAAAACATCCTAATTTTACACGAACAATTCACCCACACACAAATCCACACGCACATCCACCCACCCACCGACACACACACACACACACACACACACACACACACATCGCAGCTCCCCCACGTCATAAAAGTACAGGACTGCGATACAAATCCAATTCCCTTAAGTGCCACAAAGGGCTTCATACTTACTGCTTTGCTATTTTCAGGTTTTTCAACACACACAAGGACATGAGAGTGACAGATCCAGTAAGAAGCTTTATATCAACTGGACCCCTTTTTCTGTAGCGTTGTATTTCAAAGCTGTTCAATCGACACTTTTTTTTTACTGCTCTAAAAAAAAAAAAAAACGTAAACAATTCTCTGTTAGTCATGGAAACACTTTGGAAATCTAATGAAATAAAGGATTTGGTGACTCAATTTTAGCTCTACTCGCCTCCCTGGAGATGAAGACTAATTAAGGAATGTGTCAGTGCTGCAGCTTGGTCACCTCTCTCCTGCTGGTGGCGGTGGCATGTGCTGTGTTGTGCTGCGTGAGGGTGGCGTGCATGATACATGAAAGCCATACCTCAGATAAATGCCTCGCCAGTATGGATGCCAGGCCCTCTTTCCTGTTTCCATTACTCGTAAGAGGATTATCTGAATTGCATTTATTTAAACTTAAGTACAGTAAGTCAAGTGAAAAAAAAATTAATTCAACATTTTTCATTAGTATAATCATGATATTAAGCACTTAATTATGAGGGACAAAAATGGAACAGCCATTTTAAGCTTTGAGCTCGGCACACTTCTGCTTGCTTAGGAAGAGACAGGATTGCGCTTCTGCTAGGCATAAATACGAATTTGAAACCGTTTAGCCGCTGTTCCGGAGACGAGCTGCGCCATGCACGCGTCGCACGTCTCGGGCACTGACAGGCGGCGCCCACCACGCCCGTGGAGAGGCTTCACTCGAGGCTTCTTACTTTGATGTACATAGCTCTCTTTGAATATTGCCTGAACATTTAATCTTCTTGATTCATCGTTACTAAATAGAGCTCCTTGACGATGGCTTGTTAAATATGTACGAGGTAAAGCGTCGGTTAATAATCTTGTGAAATGTTGCTCAAGGCCTTTGCCCAAAGCTTCACAACATCGCTGGTTCTCGGCTGGTTAGCGGCCATGTAAAGATCGCCTGACAGCCTTGGATCTGCACTTATTTATTGTAACTCCAGTAATAAATATATATTTAAGTTGACCGCTAAGTAACGCCATTAAAGGTAACTAGGGGTTAAAATGCGATTTACCACTGACATGTGTGTATCTAATTGAATGTTTCTCGCCTCAAGTAGTTATTGCAACTAAATATCTCAAAGCCGTCTTTAATATCACTATTCATGACCTGTAAATATATCAACTGAATTTTCAAAACGACAACAGCTTTTGTCCAATTTAAAAAAAGACGCTCCCATCCTCTGCTTCCCTGCTTCCTCTAAAGGTAGTATTTTACTGGCAGCAGTGGCGGCGTGAGGCACCTGGCAGCGCTGCCAGTGAGCTGTGCCTCGCCTGCATGCAAATATCCACGTAACAGCCTGAGGCCATGAGCTGTGGTTCTGCCATGCATCACGTGCACGTCTTCAGGGTGATGAGCTCCTTGTCAAGGCCATGCTTCACCACACCACTGCCAAAACACTGAGAACAAACCCACAAGAAAGGGAATGGTGTAGCTGAATACCTTATTATTCTCCTTAAAGTCAGGAATATATCTACAGAAGATTTCTCTACGTTCAGTCTGCACACGTTTTTAATACTGGCGGCGGCAGTGCAGGAGCAAGGCCTGAGACTCGCTTCTAGCTGGAATTGGACTTTCCCCGCTGGGTCTCCACACTATAACCCGCCATTAAGTGAACATGTTGCCGACGTAACACTGACTTGCATCTTTATCAGCTGCTCTCCTGTGGGGGGACCAGGTTCCTCCGGGACTTTTTGTTTGACACTGCGAGGCCTCATCGAGAGTAATCAAATATATATATATATATATATATATATATATATATATATATATATATATATATATATATATATATATATATATAGAGAGAGAGAGAGAGAGAGAGAGAGAGAGAGAGAGAGAGAGAGAGAGAGAGAGAGAGAGAGAGAGAGAGAGAGAGAGAGAGAGAGAGAGAGAGAGAGAGAGAGAGAGAGAGAGAGAGAGATAGGTAGATATATGCAGATATATGAAACTTTTTTCAGAATCACCATAGTGTGAATGTTGAAAAAAAAAAAAAAAAACAGGATGGCGGAGGGACAATTAGTAGTACTGTTCGCGCCGCCTGAATATGAGTTGGCTGGCGTGTGGAACGAGGAATTATATATATTTTTTTTCAAACCTTGTATGATCGAACCATTGCCTTTGTCTCGCTCACAAGCCTGAATGGTGCTGCTCACATGCACTTCGTGTCAGCATTCTTTCCTAAATATTTCCAAGGTGACGGTGTGCCACCAGCCTGTCCCTCATTGTCACTACTCTATGACGGATGCTGCTCGGGTTAGTTGATGGAATAGTTATATAAGCAAATATTTAAAGCTCTGTCAGTTTTGCACTACTGTAAAAGTACTCCTAATGAAAATAAATAGGTTCATTGGTTGATGAAAGGATCGCTATCATTAGGATCTCTATGTAAAGTCGCTATTATTAGCATTTCTATGTAAAGTAATGTAGAGAAAAAGAAAAGCAATTATAATCTGTATGAGGAAAGAAAAGAACCAACACATCAGAATGAAGATCTATGGAAAGAGAATGAATGGATGTACGAAACAGTGACTCGAAGGAGACGGAATGGCGCCGCTAGCATCAAGTCGGTGCAACAAAAATACAAGAGCAAACTGAAGAAAATAGCAATTAATCTCACTTTTGATGCATACTAATGGTAATAATTTCATTAGTAAATAAAAAAAGAAACAGCGATCTTAAAGAAAAATATCTGATTCTTTCTGTCCCCGCTTTGAGTTAATTCAGTTTCTTTTGAAAGAGAGAGAGAGAGAGAGAGAGAGAGAGAGAGAGAGAGAGAGAGAGAGAGAGAGAGAGAGAGAGAGAGAGAGAGAGAAATATGCCACGATCCAGCGTATACACTCAGCTAATGAGCCACGCGTGGTAGTCTTTCACACAGTACGTGCTGCACATCAGAAAACACCGCAGGTCTGCCTGGTGTGGCGGCTTGCCTCACACTACAGCCTGAAAGTCGAGGAAGTAGCGAGAAAAGACTAGGAATTACCTTCATCTCGTCAGGCCTTATGACCCATCAGGTGCTGGATATTTACAGGAAGGTATTTTTGATGAATAATAACCCCCATTTCCTGTCCTATAGAGGAGAAAATACGAGTCACTTATGAACACGAGTATACACCATATGGCGGGAGGTCATCACACTTATGTAACGCCTAGTCCCAGTTGCCATGTTACTGTAGGGGAGAGGTATGTTATAGACCAGAGCTCTTTGTGTTCATATGAAGATTAGCCTCCTTGGGGATTTCTGAGTTTGGATATATTAACTTAAGTTTGGTTACATCATGTTGATTTGGCTTATCTAACATGGCCTATCCGATCGTAACTTAACCTAAACAAGGTCAACTAATCTTACTTAACTTAATTTAGTCTAACCTTACCTAGCACCACTCATAAAAAAAATAAAAAAAAAACTGATTTCCATGTGATCTTATAACACATAGTATTCTTTATTTCACTTAACTCGTATCACTCACTTGCAATGTATTTTAAGTTTTCTCTCAATCTTGGGTCCACCGATCTGCTGACATTCTCCGAACAAAACTTGACAAGTGTCATTAGATAGTAGGACTCAGTCAGCATTCTCAAACGTTTCGTGCCTTATCTACACTCCCTTCAACAGGCGTTATGGAAGTTGTTATTATATTCACGAGTGTTTTTATGATACCAGTGATAAAGTAAGAGGAAATAAAATAAACTATGAAAACCAAATCAATCGTGGTTTTTTAAAATAACTGTAAAGAAAAGAAATACGGAAGGAAAATTCTACACAGAGGAAGTGAAAGCGAAATGTTACTTTACTACTGACCACAAATATGCGAGTGTGTAGCACCTCCTGTGAGAAAATTCCGTATCCCCATCACACACCTTGCAAGGAGTAAGGAGAAGTAGTAGTAGCAGTAGCAGTAGAAGTAGTCGTAGTCGTAGTTGTAGCAGTAGTGGCCGTTGAGGGCTTGGCAAGAGTTAAGTAGTCCCGGGCGACATTCATAGCTTTTATGGGCGACCTCTTCCACTTCATGGACCGATAAAGATTACGAGGAGAACGTGTGTTAAGGGTCCACTCGATCATTACATTACATTGCCGTCTGTGATGGATACACGCGCGCTGACTTTCCTGTGAGTGAGTGACTTTACGTGACACTCAATATCTCCCTTCGTTTAAAGTATCGCTTTTGACTTTTCTTTTATTCTTACTTCTTGCTCACATTTCAAATCTGTTATTCTTTAAATTTCTGTGATTATTTTTTTCTTTCTTTTTAGTTGCCTTTAGTTTATCAGCTTTCCTTTTTTTTTTTTTTTTTGTTCCCTTTCGTGGTCTTAATATTCGTTATTTTCATCGCCTACAATTACGGGTCAGCTTTATGTTTCATTTCATACATCTTCGTTTAATCCATTTTATTATTCACTTTCTTTATCACTGCTCTGAGTCTCGGATTAATTTCATCTCCCTTCCATCATTCTGTTTCATGTTCTTGATCGTATTGTCCACATTTTTTTCATCAGCTAAAATACTGAACCAGTTTTACTTTTTCTTATTATTCTTGTTCTCTGTTTTGTTCTTTGACTCGTTTGCTACAGGCCTTTCATTTACTTACTTTAACATTTTTTTTTATTTCCTTTTATTCATCGCCACAAGTTTCCAGCCATTTTTTTTTCATATTCATCATATTATTTTTTTTTAAACTAATGTAAGCTGACGAGGATGTAAGAATCTTAAATACTTAAGACTGCCGCCATTACCAAAATTAAGTTTATTAGTTAAGAGCCAAGAAGGTGATTCGCGCGCCCAGGGTGTATTTTATTGTCCTCTTGACACATCGTGAGGGAGATCTCGTATGATATTCTCTCATAACTTTTGGTTTACGACATCATAAAATCATCATTCTTAACTGACATAATACTGAGGCATCATAAGCCAGCAGCAACGACAACAATATTTATGCAGACAACAACAACATAGACAGATACAGCATGCCTTTATATTAATTTTCCCACTATTAAAAAGTGCTTAACCATGTGACTGCTAATGACTATACAGAGACTCTTATTTTGGCTGAGGAATTCCTAGACGATCTTATGGAACAAAAATAGAAGCGCACCCACTAAACCATTTCTACTTAATTGATCTATTCGGTCATTACTATTGCCGGCAGCTGTCTTTCAAAATTTTACCTAGACTTACACCACTTACTCTAGACAATTCTATTAGAGGCGAAGACAAGCTAGTAAAAAGTCTTAATGTTTTACGCTTTTTATACAATCTGTTATCACCACCATCTTTCTACTGGATAACATTAAAAGTCCATAAAAATACATACTTAGCAAATTATATCCTTTCCCCTCAATAGTCTGCTGCCTCCTTTACGAGCTGTAGACAGAAGGCAGTTTATGGTGGCAGGCGTGTTCTCGTAAAAGAAGGAAGTTAGTCAGCTGCCTCATAAATAGAATTACAGCTTCGATGATTTTTTTTATAGAAGATTTACATAAGTCCCTGCCTCTTGGTGTTGGAATGTGAGTTAGTGAATACGCTACCACGCTGAAATAATGATGCTTGAAACTTTTGCCTCTACACCTTCCGACTGCTTGGTAATTACAGAATGACACTTGCTATTTCACTTGAGTAACCATTGATAGTTTTACGATTGAAACTAAAACTACGGACAATTAAAGGTTTGAACTGTTCTGCCATTTATTATGCCATTGGTGATGTCTTCGAAATTTTACTTTTGTACAAAATGATTTAATTAAATTTAAGCAGAAGCCATAACAGTCAAGAGGTTAAATATTTAATGAGACAGAATCGAAGAACCTTTTCAAAGCAAGTCAATTAATAATGGAAAACTTATTGAACTTTAAGATTTGCGTAAAATTAAGGTTTTAAGACAAGGTAGCTTTAATTAGAAACAAGGCAGGAGAAGCACTGAACATCATCATACGTGGATGATGAAATTTCTCGAGCTTATGAACATGTGAAGAATAACAGTACTAATGACTGATTTATTATTATTATTATTATTATTATTATTATTATTATTATTATTATTATTATTATTATTATTATTATTATTATTATTTATTTTTATTATTATTATTATTATCATTATTATTATTATTATTATTATTATTATTATCATCATTATTATCATTATCATTATCATAATGATTTTTCCTGTTATCATTATTATCATTAATTTATTATTATTATCATTGTTATCATTGTTATCATCATTATTAATGCTACTGCTGATGCTGCTGCTGTTGCTGCTATCACTACTACTACTACTACTACTACTACTACTACTACTATTACTACTACTTCTACTACTACTACTTCTACTTCTGCTATTGCTACTATTACTTATATTATCACTACTAGCTACTATTACCACTACTATCATTGACACCACCATTACCATCAGCACCACTGGGATCAATAAATGCTACAGTCACCACATTATGACATGCATCCCAAACCTACCAAACCTAAATCCATATAAGCAGCGTCGATCCCTCGCGCCTCGGCTGGGCGGCTGAGTACACACAGGGCTCAAGGCGGTGCTATTCACTCCCGCCGCCCGTGTTGTGTCGCTTCAGGGTATTGGGAGATTTGAACACGTACTAACGGGACGGCGCCACTCAGCAATGTGAATAGTTTGATAGGAATGATTACTGTAAGCGTTACTCGGAATGGAGAAAGTTGAATGGTGCCTTGTCGATAACTGAGTTGTGGGGTATTGGTCGCCCATTACAGATTGTTGTTTACAGGCATGAATAATACCCAACTTTTTTTGAGTGAATTATACCGAAACCTGGTATTTTCTATACACTACTCTATAACCTTGACAATAAATGGCCACATCAAGTTTTGGCCAAGCATTCACGTTCGATGTGTGCTTACGAGGTAATATTTTATTTTATTTTGTATTGTTAGCATTGTTTTTTATATAATTAAATCTAATAAGAAGGAAATTAAATACTGATCAGGATTCGAACACTTGGCATTAATTTTGTTATTCGCTAATCCGCCGCGGTGATTATGATTGTATTCCAGGTGTAGTCAGTGAACGGGTCTCGCTCTGTTTCTGGCATGATCCACACCTCGAGACAGGTTGCCAGGTGAACCATACGTCCCAAGGGGTCTATATTCTCATATGATAACTACAAGAGCCATGTGAAATAGAAATAAGTGGTATTTCACATCAGAAGGCTCCAGTGACACGTAGTGTAACAATATTCCTTAGGCACATTACTTCCTGTTTTTTTTTTCATTACTTTTTTTGTGTGTATTTTTATTGCTATTTTTTCAACTCCCACTGAGACAGTACGCCTGCTTCTCGATGTAAGTTTATGAGTAATCATGTATGAGTTGTGTGTTTCTCATTCCATTTTGACTTCCGGCGAGGTCTGCATCCTGCTGCTTGTGGCGGCACGTACAAGAACGGGATTTAAAAAAAAATATATATGCAAGTAGAAACGCCAGCCATCTTCATAATACACTTTTTTCTTTTCTTTTTACTTTCCGAGTTAAAACAGGGAATATATTATTACCTCAGTGCCGGACTAAGTTCCCTAATCATGTGCGACATTTCATGAATATTTTCATGAAAAATATCTGAATATTTAAATGGAGGTTCTGCTCACCGCACCAAACTGACTTGCGTGCCCTAGGGATGAGCAGTCCCCAGCTTGGATCTTCGATCTTCTTCCGTTTCCTTTTTCCTCTCATCGTCGCGTTAGTGTGTTTGTAAACCTGCCTTATTGAAGAGAGTAATGGCAGTGACGGAGGAGGCGCAGCAGGAGGCAAGAGGCATGTGTAACGATTAAAATATCTGCCGGCTAGTGACGCTCCACATTCATCGGAGCTCGCTCACTGGCGTGAGTTTGGTTGGTTCCAATAACGCCCGGCGCACCCTGACTGCCCCGGCCTGTGTGCGGGGCGGCAGGTGGCCGGTAAAAGCTGGATATCGGTCTTTAGGTATTGCTCGGTGACGCTTTGTAACATTCGTATAATATACATAGTGCTTTTTACAGAAATGTGGTATACGACAAAAATTTAAAGGTTAGCACTGTATCCATACTGGAAAAATAAAAATGAAGGACTATTATATATAACAGCCGCACTTCTCAGTTTCCAGACGTCTTCGTCCATCAATGACGGACATCCCCAACACCAAAACTGTCCACAGAGACAGAAATTTATCACCCCTTTCCTTCACCAGGCTCTGGGTTTCGTATTCATAGAAAATTCAGAAAATTTTTTTTCGAAAGAAAAAGGCGAAAACAAAATATATTTTTGATATGAAATATTTCGTTCCTGACTCAACGCTCCGGCCGAGACAGAACTTGTTTCTCTGTTCGCAAAGCTCTGGAAAAAGGGAGAATTTCACGAAACTCGATTTTGTGCCCTGGCGTTCGTTTCTCCTGAACTAGCAAAGCAATTTATCTATTTTTCTTTTTTCCTGACTTTCTTCTTCCCCACTTGTATTGTCTCCAGTGTTTCCTCGTGCCCTTCACCATCCCTGTTTTCTCTTCCCGTCATTGTTTATTCCTTCTCTCCTCCTTCCTCTCGTATTCACCTCACTCGCCTACCATCTCTCTCTCTCTCTCTCTCTCTCTCTCTCTCTCTCTCTCTCTCTCTCTCTCTCTCTCATACACATTTCTTATCCCTCGCGTTGCTCCCAAATACTCGGCAGCTCTTACGTAATGTGGTGCACGGAACTGGCGTGTGGCTTGGAGCAGAAAAATATTTAATATCACTCTAAGCTTCAAGGAGAGAGAGAGAGAGAGAGAGAGAGAGAGAGAGAGAGAGAGAGAGAGAGAGAGAGAGAGAGAGAGAGAGAGAGAGAGAGAGAGAGAGAGAGAGAGAGAGCAACGGAATCGAACAGGCTCAGACAGAGAGGAATATGAGAGGAAAAGATATAAATTAAGTTACACAAGAGCGTCAAGATTTCTATTTACAGTTTATATTTTGCGTTTAAGGGACACGTGTGCACAGCAAGCTTAAAGAAAAAGAAAAAAATGAAGGTTCATAAATATAACCCATAATGTGTAGCGAGAAAATGGAATAAATTCAGAAGCGGAAACTTCTGAAGGAAAGATTTTTATGAAGGAAGAGAGAGAGAGAGAGAGAGAGAGAGAGAGAGAGAGAGAGAGAGAGAGAGAGAGAGAGAGAGAGAGAGAGAGAGAGAGAGAGAGAGAGATTCAATACAGTTCTAAGCTTTCAAAGACAGACACCAGCAACCTTCCCTCCCTCCTCTCCCTACCTCCTCACTTTTCTCCTCTTCCCTCCTACATAAACCTTTCCTCCTCCTCCTTCTCCTCTTCCTCCTCCTCCTTCTCCTCCTCCTTTTCTTCCTTCTCATCTAACACATTTTCTTCCTCCTCGTTATTCACAAATACCATCTCCATCTTCTCCTCCTTCTCCTCCTCCTCCCCCTAGTTTCCCTGTTAATGAGGTTCTGCAAAGAGTGGATTATAACATTAGTGTGTTTGTTTGTTTGTCATAAGCTTGTTTTCTGCCGCAGGTGAGAGAGAGAGAGAGAGAGAGAGAGAGAGAGGGGTTGGGTGGAATTCTCGTGGCGCGCTGTGCTTCTCTTCAAGCCGAGCAAACAGCAAAACGAAAGCAAGGCAAAATTATGACTAATGACGAAAATAATTGCCCCGTTACCTGACTTAATCTTTCCCTCTCCTCCTGCTAATTCTCTCTCCCCTATTCCTATTCCTTTCGTCCTTTCCTCTCCTCTCCTCTCCTCTCCTCTCCTTCGCCCACAATCTCTTTATTTCCCGCTTAACCATTCCCACTTTATTACACCATTTTTCCTTTTTTTTTTTCCTTCCTCTCCCCCTCTTACTTCTCTCTCTCTCTCTCTCTCTCTCTCTCTCTCTCTCTCTCTCTCTCTCTCTCTCTCTCTCTCTCTCTCTCTCTCTCTCTCTCTCCTCCTCTCTCTTCTCTCTAAATCTGTTTCATTCCCCTTCAGCTTTCCCAGTCAACTTCACCCACACATACACTTCCATTTTCTACCCCTCCACCACCATTCGTTTTCTATCATCCAAACTAGTTCTCACACACGCTACCTTTCTTCTCCCCTTCTTGGTTCCATTCCTTTCCCCCTTTCCCTCTACCTTCTTTCTTCCTTCATATTTCCATTCCTCTTTCCTTCCCTCTCTTCTCATCTGTTTTATCCCATGTACATCAGGTCTCTCTTCTCAAAGCTTCCCACGCACACGGCTATTCCCTTCCAGCTTCCCTCCTTCCCCTTGTTCCCGCACAGACCGCAGCCCTTCTCAGCTCAGTCCTTTATTCACCACAGACACTCCAGCTATGAGGGCCGCCTTGAAGACGGGCTGTGGCGGCGCTTGTATCTCCCAAGAGGAGGAGGAGGAGGAGGAGGAGGGGGAGGAGGAGGAGGAGGAGAAGGAGGAGGAGGTGGTGGTGGTGGTAATACTAGTAGTAGAGGAAGAAGAGGAGGAGTTACGGGGCTGCTTTTGGCGACTATATTCTCTAACAGTAAGAGAGAGAGAGAGAAAGGATAGCAAAGGCGAAGGCTCCTCCCCATCTACCGCCTTCTCCGGCCAGAGGTGGCTGGGAAGAAATACCACGCAGTGTGGAGAGACTGCAAGGAATTTTCGAAAGGATAGAGATAAGAACTATCACTATTGCTATCTCTGTCCGGTGCAAGACTAAAAGGAAGAGGAAGAGGAAGAGGAAGAGTAGGAGGAGAAGGAGGTGGAGGAGGAAAAGGAGGAGGAAAAGGAGGAATAAAAGGAAGAGGAAGAAAAGGAGGAGGAAAGGGAGGAGGAGGAGGAGGAGGAGGAGGAGGAGGAGGAGGAGGAGGAGGAGGAGGAGGAGGAGGAGGAGGGTGTTAGTTACTGAATCACTACTTGAAATTGAAATATGAGTAGAGGAGGAGGAGGAGGAGGAGGAGGAGGAGGTGTTGGTTACTGAATCAGTACTTGAAATTAAACTATGAGCGGAGGAGGAGGAGGAGGAGGAGGAGGAGATGTCGGAATAGGTGTTGGTTACTGAATCAAGTACTCGAAATTAAACTAAGAGGAGGAGGAGGAGGAGGAGGAGGTGGAAGAGGAGGGAGGAAGGGAGGGGAGAGAAGTAGGAGGAGTAGGAGGAGGAGGAAGAGGAGGAGGATAGGGAGGTTTAATAGGTGTTGGGTACTGAATCAAGTACTCTAAATTAAAGTAGAAGGAAGAGAAGGAGGAGGAGAAAGGGGAAAGGGAAGAGGAAGAGAAGGACGAGAGAGTGTAAAAGGAGGAAGAGGAGGCAGAGAAGGAAGGGGAAAGGTAGTGGATGTGGAGTTGGTTATTTAATCACAAGTACTTGGAATTATACTTTGGAGAGGAGGAGGAGGAGGAGGAGGAGGAGGAGGAGGAGGAGAAAAAGGACAAAGACGAGAACAAAGAAAATAAGGAAGATAGAAAGAATAAGACTTAAAACAGACACTGGCAATCCAATTAATCACACACCTACACTGAAAACAAAGAAACAAACAAAAATAAATAAAACCTACATCAATAGACGAGTTCAAAAAAATTACCCGAAATACGAAAGAGAAAAAAAATGCAATTGAAAAAAAGAGAAAGGAAAAAAAAAAAAAACACACTAATGGGTGCACTCCCACTCCTACTGCAATAGTAAGCACCAGGGAGGAGTAATTGAGCTCTAATAATTCACGGTAACTTTCCACAGTGAGGGAGGAACAGAGGACGACGAAAACTAGGAGGAGGAGAGAGACGGCGAGGAAGAACGGGAAGGAAAGGGAGAGGGAAGGAACCATTTGATTATAATTACTAACTCTGCATTTGACTTGGCCCTGCTCCTCTTCCACCCACATTCAGCCTCAGCCAGTTACCGCAAGGCTCTCCTGGTGCTGCACGTGGCGGTAGTTAAGAGGGGCGGGCGAGGAAGGGTGTGGTGGTAGTGGTGGTGGTGGTGGGAATGTGTGAATGCAAGTACGAAGGACTGTGAAAGAGAATGAGAGTGACTGAGAGATGTTCTGGGAAAGCGTGAGAGTCTGTAAGTGAAAGGTTTGGTTCTGGGGTTTCTCTCCTCTCTTCTCTCTCTCTCTCTCTCTCTCTCTCTCTCTCTCTCTCTCTCTCTGCGTGTGTTTCTCTCTCCAAGCGTGACAGAAAACGGAAAAAAGTCAAGAGGAGAGAACAAGATATGGTGGGAATATTTGAAAATTGTACTGCGTCCCACGGGAAATATAACCTTCGGGTGGATAGTAACTTGTGGAGAGATCAAGTGACTCGGGCGACTGGTGGGGAGGAGGAGGAGGAGGAGGAGGAGGAGGAGGAGGAGGAGGAGGAGGAGGAGAGGCAGGAGATGAAAGGAAAACACAGCAGTGGTCGAGAAAGGAGAGAGAGAGAAAGAGAAGGGAGAGGCAGCAGTTTACAGTAAGAGTGTGTGGGCGTGAGGGCGTGAAGTTAGGGAGGAGGAGGAGGAGGAGGAGGAGGAGGAGGAGGAGGAGGAGGAGGAGGAGGAGAGAGCAGGAGGTAGATGTATAAGAACACTGTGACGTTCTCCCTAAAAACATGTACTTCCTAAGAACATCAACTCACATAAAGGTGCAAGTGAAGCTGTGGCTCCTTAGTGGATGGCTTTTCTTCACGTGACTTTAGGGTTTCTGAAGAAGTGCTGGCCTGGAAATATTGTAGAGAGAGAGAGAGAGAGGAGAGAGAGAGAGAGAGAGAGAGAGAGAGAGAGAGAGAGAGAGAGGAAGAGACACTTTAAAACTACTGCAACTCACGACAACTCCTCGAAACACCAAGAATCTGTTGCCGAAACCACACCAACACCCTCCTTCTCTCACATCTCTCCCTCTCTCTCCCACTCCCACTCTCTGTTTTTCTTTCTCTCTCTCGCCAGTTACCTGCTGTCAATCGCGCCTCAGTTATCAGTACCAGGTGATGCAGGAAAAGAAAAAAGGGATAGTATTGTTAGAGTTTGCATCAAGCGTGAGTGTTGATAGGGTGGCTGATTGTGGTGTTTTCTGACAAGAGTGAAGTGGTGACGGGAGGGAGGTATAGTGGAGGTGGAGAGGCTGAAGGAGATGGAGGAGGAGGAGGAGGAGAGAGGAGGAGGAAATGGAGCTGGTATTCGAAGTGATGTTTCAGAAGAAATAGAAGGGAAGAGGAGGAGGTTCAGAAGGAGGAAGAGGAGCATGTGAGAGTGATGCTGCCGCTGGAGAAAGAGATGGAAAATAAAGTAAGAAAATAAAGAGGCCGGAAGAAGAAGAAGGAGGAGAAGAAGAAGAAGAAGAAGAAGAAGAAGAAGAAGAAGAAGAAAAGAAGAAGAAAAATTATGATGAGTGATGATAAAGACGAAAATGAAGATGGAAAAGAAGAAAAGAAAGCTAAAGAAAAAATAATGATAATGATAAAGGAAGAAAAAGGATGAGCAAAATAACAACAACAACAACAACAACAACAACAACAACAACAACAAATAAGAAACCAGCGACAAACACTGATAGAGGAAGAGGAGGAGGAGGAGGAGGAGGAGGAGGAGGAGGAGGAGGAGGAGGAGGAGGCGGCTCAAGGTGGCAGCATAAATCGCTTGAGAATGGGTGGGCGTGTCTTAGCGTGTGGAGCGAGTACTTGTGTCGCTCATTTCACGAACGAGTGGGCTGAGAGAGAGAGAGAGAGAGAGAGAGAGAGAGAGAGAGAGAGAGAGAGAGAGAGAGAGAGAGAGAGAGAGAGAGAGAGAGAGAGAGAGGAGAAATTTTACGTTGACACAGCAAATAAATGTTCGCAGAGATTGGTTTGCAGGAAAGTTGTAAAGAGAACACAAACTACCGAACATTCTTTTATCTCTCTCTCCCTCTCTCTCTCTCTCTCTCTGTGTGTGTGTGTGTGTGTGTGTGTGTGTGTGTGTGTGTGTGTGTGTGTGTGTGTGTGTGTGTGTGTGTGTGTGTGTGTGTGTGTGCTTTCCGTGTTGTCTGTAATTATATTCTTAGCTACGAAACTACATTCTTTCGTGCTAATTTGATAAGTAGTATGTACAACGAAATCTTGAAGAGTTAATTAGAAAGCTCGGCAGTTCTATATCATTTTCGCAAAAAAAGAAAAGTAAAAGGAAAGGAAAAAAAAAAGACAAGAATGTGAGAAAGAGTGTAAAAGACTTCAAAACAAATATGTCGTGTGTATTATATTTCTAAACAAGCGAATTAATTTTTTTTTGTGTTAGTTTATTTTCACTAGTTTTACTTTTCTTTTCCTTTTCTTTCCTTGCATATTCATAAGTTAACCTTTTATGATTATTAATGACGGGAATTGTCTTTAAATATTTGTGCAGATTTAAATTATTCTACTGAACAAATGTAAAACAGCTGGCGCTAAATGGTCTGCTTCATCACTCCTATTGTGTCTTGTGGTGTCTTGCCAAATTACTTTCTAAGGCTTGAGGAGTCACAACATTCAAAGGGTTAAACTAATCTGCATACTCTGTAGTTAATGCGTCAGTCCCACATTTCTTTTTTTAGTTGTTTTCTTGCCTGGACTTTACCGCCACACTAATAATCCTTCCCTCTTTAATGTTACCGGATGATCGAGAGATGCCAGAAAACATTCTCTTCCATCACTTTTTTTTTGTTTTACTTTCTATACGATCGCATTTTCTAAAGTTTCACGAGTAATAACCATTGCATTAGTTTCATGTAAGCTCTATATATTTACGTATCATCTGTTACCCTTTCCCCTTTCCAGGCTTTCCTCGTAGATTATTTTGTTGCTGAAGTTAAATTCTGCACGGCACCTGTAACAGCGTTTTCAGCTGATCGCGTGTTGCACGGCCACGAAATGCAGTTTTGTGATTTGACCTCCCGCGTGAGACCCCTGACGTTTGTTAATATTGAAAGGTATTTAACGCTCCCAACCCACGCCCCATCGGGTGCGGCGGGTTTAACTCTTTAATACTCATGTGGCTTACCAACGCAAAGCTGAAATGTAAAAATGAAGCGGCTCGGACCTCTGCTGCGCTAGCGCTTAATTCACACAGGTACTGATGCTGATGACTTTTTATCAGGTGATGGTGAAAGGAGGCACGGTGGGCGGAGGAACTGGATCGGGATGGTCAGATATGAAGTTTTGCTTGGGTGGTCTGGAATATTGTAGATTGGCAGCGGACGGAGATGAAATTAAAAAAAAAGAAAAAGATTGAGGGGAGAGGAGAGGAAATGAAGTTCATAAATTTGCAGGGGGTTCTCGATGATGATGATGATGATAATAGTATGGTTATGATGATGATGATGATGATGGTAGTGGTGTGACGATGGTGATGATGATGTGATGAGTACATTTAATGAATATCTAAAAAAGTCTGAGGCAACTCACTTGATTCCCTTTGACGCTCACACTCAGCAACACTCCAGCTATTCTGACGTGCTCGTAAATTCCACACCGCGGGTCCTCCACATCACTGGTAAGTAAACGCTCATGATGGAAGGCGTCAATGGAGTTAATCATAATTAGTTTCATAGTATCTGTCACAGTGAATAAAAAGTGGATACGTTCTTTTCCTGCCCGGTGTGGTCAAGAATGCATGTGACGCCCCGCGAGGAGAAATGTGACAAGCTCCACCTGGGATGGCTTTGAGATAGCACCGCGTAACATTGTCTTGTCCATTCCTCTGTCAGATGGACAATCACTTCTTCTAGAATTACAACAGATATAAGGTTGAAGGTCGTGTGAAAATATATATATATATATATATATATATATATATATATATATATATATATATATATATATATATATATATATATATATATATATATATATATATATATATATAAAATAATTTTTTTTACACAGGCTAGTTTGACATGGTAAACGCTTGCAGCACTGAGGTAAGCACTATTCTACCTGCTATAAAAGTAGTGTACTCTATTAAAGTAATATAAAAGATCATTATTCAGCATATCTCGCTTTATTTTGGTCTCTGAATGGAAGTTTTAGATTTACAAAAAAAAAAAAAAAAAAAAAAAACTGTGCCTGGCTAAACTCCACAAAATATAGCTGAGACTTTTACATGAATAAAAAAAAAAAAAATGCTGCTTAGCATATTTTGGCATGTTAGGGCTGGTCCAGTCCATGCCCGGTGATTTGTGCTACAATAAAATTTTTGTTTTCTAAATTATTATGACATGCCAGTATTGAACCTACAACACGAACCTCTCTCTATTTTGGTCTTCAAATTGAGTTTAGAAGTTACATCTCATTTCTTCTCGCGGGCCCTTATATATATATATATATATATATATATATATATATATATATATATATATATATATATATATATATTTATATATATATATATATATATATATATATATATATATATATATATATATATATATATATGTATATACACACACACACACACACACATATATGTATAAATACTAACTCTGGCAACCGTGTGTTGTACACATTTGATCTAAATGTATCAACATTATGTGACACAGTCTGTGTTTCCAGGCCGGGGAAGACGTAATGATTCAGTGCGCACGGTAATGATGTAGTGTCTGGAATTAAGGACTCCAGCCAACCACATAATACTCATTTCAGACTGAAAAGCAGGATGGTGTTTCCCCGCCATTTAAAACTCGCTATTTTTGTTTGATAAATTATCTAGGTGAAGCCAATACAATTCTTCGAATCTGGCCAGGTTTAATTTATCTTATTTTTCTTTTGAGAGTTCAGAATAATACTTAATGATTGCTCCAGTATTAGCCTTATTACTCTCTAATGAGCAACACGGAGACAAGGATTTTTCTGACAGGATTAGCGATGTCTTCATTATGGGTAGTAACCTCGCTCTTTACTATCCATGTGGTACAGGGTCCCAGGGTCCTGTGTCACGTATGTTTGCTATTTCTTGGTATATGAGAGAGAGAGAGAGAGAGAGAGAGAGAGAGAGAGAGAGAGAGAGAGAGAGAGAGAGAGAGAGAGAGAGAGAGAGAGAGAGAGATAATGAAAATCATTTGGTGGAGAGTTGCAGAGGAAAATGTGGAGCAAGAGGAGGAAGAGGATTAGGATTAGGAAGTAGTGGGAGAGGAGGAGGAGGAGGAGGAGGAGGAGGAAGGAGAAGAAGAGGAGGAGGAGGAGGAGGAGGAGGAGGAGGAGGAGGAGGAGGAGGAGGAGGAGGAGGAGGAAGAGGAGGAAGAGAAGAAAAATAATGTCCAAGAAGCATATTCTCGTCCCTTGGAGCATTTGCGGCCCCAAAGCAGAGCGAGGGGGAGAGAGAAGACACACTCCCGGACGTGTTGTTTTGCTGGTCCCGGTGTTGGCCACTCCAAACACCTTCCCCCAGCACCGGCATAACGTGTTCCACCTCGACAAACACCCTCGTGATCACCCTAACGCTGTGAAAAAATAAAACTGCATTAGCTAATTTAAGTTTAAAAATAGAAAGTGTCCGAGAAAAATATCCACCCGTCTAACTGAAACTGTGCGGAGGGAGTTGCGCGAGAGAGGTAACTTGCCGCAAATTATTAAGTACACGTAAAACTTCGGCGAGGATTCCCCCAATTAACACAAAACCTTATAAGAGGCTTACTTTCGCCGTGCTGCAATAATTCCCTTCTCTGTTCTTTTACCGTATTAAATGTACGAATTTGATGTGGTTAAGAAATAAATGTTCATCATATCTCGCCTTGCAGAAACAGTCTTACCGCAACCTCCTGTATGGTGGTCAAGATGAGATGTTTCATGTTTTCTTATAATCTACAATGTACTAATTTCATTTGGTACAAAATTTTCATGATATCTCGCCTTGCAGAAGCAGTCTCTCCTTCTGTATGGTGTTTTAAGATAAGCTGCTTCCCATTTTTTCTTATAATCTTAAAGCCTCTGTTTCAGTAAGGCTTAAGTCTTCACCATGGTCGTTTTAGAAATACCATACCCACTGCAGTCTTCTCCCTGGTGTTAAAATAATGTGTTCTCACTATTACATTATCAAAAATGCCTCCACTCACTTGCAACTACACAAAACACTACCATATGCAGTCTTTAACAAATTATACCCTTATACCTGTCATTGATTTTTTTTTCTATCCTAATAGAATGCACTGTTTTTTTACGTCGCAACATTTCAATATAATATTGCGTTCAAAAAATGCCTTTCTGTCCGCAACCCTCTGATAACCAAGCGACTTTTTCTCAAGCGATTTTTCTGCCACTCAGCCTCAAGACGCTCCACCGCTTGATAGTGAAGGCAGGAGGCTAAGCACATAATTTCCCTTCCTTTCATCAGTCTTGCTCTCCGCTCTCCCTGGAACCCCCACAGCTCCTTGGTAATCAGGACCAGCCCGCCCCTCCTCCTCCTCCTCCTCCTCGTCCTCCTCTTACTTGCCAGCTCCAAGCGCCCTAATCCCTCCCTCTCGCCCTCTCGCCCTCCGGCCTCATTAACCTGTAGCTCAAAGTTAATGAGTGGACTTGTGGCTTCCCGGTGAGGGGGAAAACTCGTGGAGAATTCAGTCAAAAGGGAAAAGTAGCGGATAAGCGGAATACTGGATCGGCATATTCACACAATGAAGTAAAATAACCTCCCTGGCAAACTATCTCTTTTCTTTCTAATCCAGGCGATTCTTTTTGTCCGTGCGTTCATTGAAATGATTAAGAGCCATTTTTATTTCATTGCAATTAAGACTTGATTGCTTTGTTTTAGCACAAAAGGAAATATTGCGTCTATATCTAAATCCATAATTATTTTTGATTAACTGCAACATTGTACGAGAAAAATAGTTCTAATTCCACCTGCACTGTAATGTAAGCGACAGCGGCGACAGCTGCCACACACCTGCCACCACACTCGAAAAATAAAATTGGACAAGAGCGAGGAGAGAGAGAGAGAAAAAAAAAAAAACTGTTGAAGGTCACAGCAGGAAAAGTCTAAACTCCAAGTGTTCGTACTAGCCACCACGCTTATGTACCACTCCAACACGCAAAAGGCAAAACTCCGGTGCTTCCCCCTTGAGAACCGAACTAGGCATTCTCAAGCTTCTTCGACCCAGCGGCGGAAACAACAGCAAGTAGCAGCAACAGCAGACCACGAGCAGGCAGGCAGGCAGGCAAGCAGGGTTCCATGAGGAGGGAAGAAGTGGAAGGGCTTGGCCAGGTGGTATGAGACGCCCTCCCTCCTTCCCGCCCCTGCAGCAGCCCACCTGAAAGCCAGAGAGCACGGAGGCCGATACTTATAACTTTGGTGTATAGTTCCCCAGGTCTCCCGCCCCAGGCCCTGTGGTGCCCCTTGAGCGAACTTCATCTTGCGGGAAGTTCAGTTTACTAGGTAGGGTTAGGGTCGCGGTGGTGGTGGTGGTGGTGTTGGTGCTGGTGGTCAGGTCGGTAATAGATGGTGGTTATGAAGGTAGTGGTGGTGGTGTTAAGGTGGTGGTGTTGGTGAGATCGATGATGATGATTATGATGGTGATGACAGGTTAGTGTGTGTGCCTGTGGTGCTGTGCCATCTGATGACTCGTAGAAGAGGTAGTCACGGTATGTGGACTTAATAACCACGGAATGATAGATCTCTTATAATTCATGTTAAGGGTGTTCGAACTGTCTATCTGTTCTTTGTATTGTCAGCTTTGGGGTCCAGTTTGAGGATAGCTTCAGTATTAAGCAAAGCGAATTGTTGGAAATCCCCGGAAAAAAAGATAATGAAAAAAATAAGAATTATATATATAATAAAAAGTTCGATTACATCAACTAATACTCTATGAATCAGCTGAGAAAAATGGGGTGATTTTGGGGTAAAATCCTACAGAGTACCTCTCTTGCTCTAACACACCACATTGTCAGTGAACATAACTCCGACAATACTCCACTAATAAGCAACACTGCTGGCAAATACTCAAGGAGGAAGCAAGCAGTCGATATAGAATCCATCTCCATTGGCAACACTTATTCTTGAGGCGTTAAGGATCGATCAGTTAGGCCAGTGTCGCTGTGTACTGACATGACGTCCCTTGTCACTGCAGACCACCAGATGATATGAAGTGTGGAATGGACAAAGGAAGTGGGAGCAACAACAGAGAGAGAGAGAGAGAGAGAGAGAGAGAGAGAGAGAGAGAGAGAGAGAGAGAGAGAGAGAGAGAGAGAGAGAGAGAGAGAGAGAGAGAGAGAGAGAGAGAGAGAGAGAGAGAGAGAATGGGGGGAGAAACTTTGAGCCCAGAAGGACACAGTAGCCTCAGGGTGAGTTGGCACAATGTCTCCGGACTCTCTACACTCCGGAACTGTCACAGTTTACCCTGGTGGTCTCTGTGTCAGTGACGCACAACGAGCATTACCAGCCTGTACAATCCCTGAGAGAGAGCGTGAACTACGGCACAAACACCCACTACTAATAAAGAGGTAATTGACTGGAATTGACTTAGTAATCCGGGTTGTTATTGCCGAGTCAATAAGGAATTTTAAGAGATAAGATAAATTTATGGAAAGGAATAACAGATGGGTATAGATACGAGTAAGTACGTATGATTTAGACAAGGACTGCCATGTGTAAGCCTACAGATTTCTTGCATCATTCCTTTCTTTCTTACACACTTATGTTCTTATATTCTAAAGACAGATATTAATAACTTTCGTGCAGTGAATATAAGTAACATCTCTAACATAGAAAAGTCTGATCCTAAAACTAATAGTATCAACAGAAGATCAGCGGTTATAACAACGGAAGATTCAGTAGTGATAAGAAAGAGCAACATTAGAAGAGTTGTGGCAAAGGTTGCTGCAAATTAACAGAAACACCATACTAGCTAACTAACGTTGTTATTGTTGTTGTTGGTGGTGGTGGTGGTGCTATAGTTATTGTATAGTAGTAGGGAGTTTAACCACAACGGCAGTAGTCGTAGCAATAGAGGAAGTAGTAAAAATACACATCAAATACGTTAAACACACACACACACACACACACACACACACACACACACACACACACACACACATTTTAATGAGAATATTTCGTGTCTGTACTGATGCCATGGATGTAAAAAAAAAAAAAGCAGGATTGCTGAGAGAGAGAGAGAGAGAGAGAGAGAGAGAGAGAGAGAGAGAGAGAGAGAGAGAGAGAGAGAGAGAGAGAGAGAGAGAAAGAGTTGATGAAGGGAGATAGTGGGGAAAAGAATGAGGGAGAGGGAAGAGGAAAGGGCTGATTGAGGTGGGACTGGAAAGGAAGGAGGCCAGGATGGATTGATGGGGTGAGATAAGAGAGAGAGAGAGAGAGAGAGAGAGAGAGAGAGAGAGAGAGAGAGAGAGAGAGAGAGAGAGAGAGAGAGAGAGAGAGAGAGAGAGAGAGAGAGAGAGAGAGAGAGAGAGAGAGAGAGAGAGAGAGAGAGAGAGAGAGAGAGAGAAATAAACACGCGGGCAGACACAGAGAGAAAAAAAGAAAGATACGCAGACACATGCAGAAAGAGAGACAGACACGCAGAAAGACACATGGAGGCAAACAAACAAACAAACTCCAACATATTAAGACATCAACACACACATACACACTACCATACGTACTAACAGAGAGGAAAATAATGATAGAGGCTGGAATTTAATTAACGTCAATCCCAATCATTCTCATGCAGCGCTACATAGGCCTCCTGCAGCTCCGTCAGCCCCGTCAGCAGCACCAGGCCTCTGTCAGTCAGCCACTGCCAGCTTTCAAACACAACCACCACCTCCACGCGTGATTCGTATTCAGTTGCACTCCTTTGCCTGTCGCTTCCTTCAATTTGATTTCCTCCTCCTCTTCCTCTTCCTCCTCCTCCTCCTCCTCCTCCTCCTCTTGCTCTTCCAACTACTACTACTCCTCTTCATTCTCCTCTATTCCTTCTCTTCCTCTTTCTCGCAAGGGCCAACACGTCTGCTTCTGTTTGTTCACCTTGTGTGCTCCTCTGTGTTGTGTTTTCTTCTTGTTTTCTTCTCCTGGTTCCTCTTCCTCCTCCTCTTCTTCTTTTTTTTCATTTAGTTTTTCTCTTCTTTCTCCTTCTCCATCCTTTTTGTTCTTCTTTCCTTCTCCCCGCCACCTTTTTCTCCTCTTCTTCTTTGTTCTTCCTTGACTTCGCTTCTCATTTCTTCAAACATGACAACTGCTCATTTGCTTTCACTGCACATCGGTTTGTACTTCTGATCGCCACGCACCTCTCCACGTCTCCTTTTCCTCCAGTCTGTACTTCTTTACCTTCTACGCATCTCTTCGCCTTCACGCGTCCTTTCCCTCCCTGTATAAATCAACACCCAGGGAAACGTGAAATGTCATGCTTCATTAAGGTAGTGGCGGTGTGGCATTTGCTCAGCTTGCAGTGGAAAATTTTGTCAAGAGATCAAGTTATATCCCTTTGTGTTTCGAATTTAGTTGATAGATATGTATGACCCTGGGGTTTCTATGGATACAGGAAGTGGTATTTTCTTTTTTTTGGGCGAAGTGATTTTACGTGGTTTCGTATGTGTGTTTTCATGCTTCTTTGTAAGACTATGTATCAATTAGTAACGTGAAATCTGGTCCACATTTCAGTAGCAGGAAGTGAATGTGTGTTTATTTATTTATTTATTTATTCATTTTTTTTGACGTACATATCGGGAATCACTCTGCCATCTCTCCCTAGCTTGTATGAATATTGGCTTGTGTTTCCTTCCATACCCATCACAAAACCCACGTACATTTTTCAAGTCCCGGTTCCATTTACTCTTCCTCTGTTTCTCCTTTTTCTTCTCTCTTTTCCTTTCTGGTGTGTTTCTTCCAGACGCCGCTCTCTCTCTCTCTCTCTCTCTCTCTCTCTCTCTCTCTCTCTCTCTCTCTCTCTCTCTCTCTCTCTCTCTCTCTCGTTTCTTGTCATCCTTCCTCTCTCTTCCTCAGCTCAAAAATAAACGGCAGGAAAGGAGAAAGGATTGCGAGTAAAAAACCTTGCCGTGTTGTCTCAGGAAAATGTGGGTATTCCGGAGAGGCTTGAGAAGTGATGGGGAAGGGGAGAGGAACGGTGGAGATTGTGGTTAGGGGAGGAGATGGATGGGCAAGGGGTGGGGTGAGGGGAAGTGATGGATGGGGTAAGAGGGGATGATCGGAAGATGTGGGTAAAGGAAGGGTGCTTACTGAACGTGGATAATGTGGAGTGGAGTAGGGATGTTGTGTGTGTGTGTGTGTGTGTGTGTGTGTGTGTGTGTGTGTGTGTGTGTGTGTGTGTGTTGCTGGTTGGGTACGTGGGTGGGTGCCCTCTTCAAGAATTATGTTTTAGAATTGATTTGGTAAATAATACGTACGAGTATACAATGTCTTCGTATTTCTTTACAGTTTGTATTCCGTATCGCTCTGGAAATTTTTTTTTTCTTTTTCATGAACTTAACTAAAGTAACCAACCAGTTAACTAACAAAACAATTGTATGTGTGAATGTGAATGTGTCTGTGTGTGTGTGTGTGTGTGTGTGTGTGTGTGTGTGTGTGTGTGTATGTGTGTGTGTGTGTGTGTGTGTGTGTCTAGGTGGCAGGTGTGTAGGCGCAATTAACTGAGTGGAATATGTATGAACGTCGTGAACAGGCAAGACATGTGACGCACCTCAATGTACACATAACACGCGTGACCACCGGACAGACAGCCAGGGAGGCTAACGCAGCTCCTACATGCACTGACACGCAAAGCAACACAAAGGAAGAATAAACAACTATAAACTAGACCCTTACGAGACTGTCTGCAATAACCCACACTGTCTATTCTCAGATAAATGCATGGTAGTAAAGGCAAAGACTCCTGACACAGACAGGTACCAATACGCAGGTGAATAGGAAGACAGACTGGCCACAGACTCGTCACAGACTCGCACTAATGAAAGAGAACTTGAAGTGAATCATTATTTGGCTGTCCTATGTATCGTGGCCGTAGAGACTGCAAGAATGTAAGGCATGTATCTTTTTTTACATATTTTGGCAGGTGATACAGTGCGGGTCTTACAACTGGACGTCCCCTCTCCCTTTTTGGTGATTTATGTACGAAGAGAAGACTTTAAACGGATACCTGTATAGACTGTATAAGAATTCGAAATAAAAATGCATATATAGATATTTCAGGTACATTTAGTAAATTTTTCAGATGCTTACACTAGTGGTCTGATGTCAAATAAACTTCTGCACTCATTTTCACCGTGTTATGTGTTCTCTTTCAATCTTAAGTCTGCTGACAGTCTGGTGATAAAATCTGACAACTGAGAGGTTCTTAGTAGATCAAAGGGACTCAAGCTTGAGGAAGAAACAGTGGGTGAGTGTAGCATGTTACTAGTTCAGAAAATTTATTCCCTTTCATCAATACAAGTCCAAGCCGTCGTCTTACATGAGGATTATGATGGTACCTACTTACGTATGTTTATCTGGATCTCGGTTATTAAGGGTGCATTAAGGGGTAGAATGCCCGTCTTCTGTCATTTATGAATTTCTGTATCTGTATCTCATGCACCTAACGCATCTTTTGCATGTTTTTTTTTTTTAAACAGGAAAATAAAGAATAAAAGAATAAGATTTATTCAGTTTCGCATCCCGGTAGTATAAAAAAAAAAAAATGAGGATAAATGAAAGAGTAAATGAAAACTCGTATAGTTATGAATACTGTATCTAAACTCCAAAATATTTAACACATTTTTGCACGGCTATAAAAAAAAAAAAAAGAAAAAGAAAGAAAAATAAGATTTGTTAAGTTTTTCCGCTCTGGTCGTGTTTACGAATAAGAATAAAGAGAAAATATGTGTAAGATTCGTTTTCTGGATTATATTCCAGAATATAATGGCGCAGGATGCTCAAGTGTGGAATCCCTCAACCACTGACTGGACTACAATAATATTCAGAACCACAAACATATATTAAATTTACAACGATAGCGCTCCAAGGTGGCGAGCGCTCAAATAGTAATAATAATAATTCACTGGGTATATAGTGCATGTGAATCCTGTAAATGGCCAGTTTGTAAAGGAAATAATAAAAAAAAAAGATGAAGACCAATTCTATAAAGTTGGGCCAGGCAGTCAGTGGAGGAGACTTGGAGTGGAGTGTGAGTCCCCTCAAACCTGCACATCTAGCACTCAGGCAGGGGAAAAGAGTTGAGGTGCAATGGAGGAGAGAGCTCAGCTGCAGCGTGGAGTGTGTAGGGAAGAGCGGGAATACAATGGAACATAAAGAAAGAACGAACGGTAACAGACCTTTAGGCTCTTACGAGGTTATTTGTGATAAGCTACATTGCTACACTATTTCATCTAAAGCAAAAGAGAGAGAGAGAGAGAGAGAGAGAGAGAGAGAGAGAGAGAGAGAGAGAGAGAGAGAGAGAGAGAGAGAGAGAGAGAGAGAGAGAGAGAGAGAGAGAGAGAGAGAGAGAGAGAGAGAGAGAATATGTATCATGAAAATTTGTATCTACGCATTATGGTCAATATCTATCTATCTATCTATCTATCTGTCTATCTATCTATCTATCTATCTATCTATCTACCTATCTCTCTCTCTCTCTCTCTCTCTCTCTCTCTCTCTCTCTCTCTCTCTCTCTCTCTCTCTCTCTCTCTCTCTCTCTGTGTCTGTGTGTTTGTTTGTGTGTGTGTGTGTGTGTGTGTGTGTGTGTGTGTGTGTGTGTGTGTGTGTGTGTGTGTGTGTGTGTGTGTGTGTGTGTGCGCACGTGTGTGATATGAAACCAATTATGCTCAAAATAACAAATTACGGCGAAAGACTGATATAATATGCAGGTACACAGTCAACGTTTTTTTACACGCACGCTTCTTTTCCACTATATCTTTAAGCCTATATTTTCCTCGTCCCTGCCTAGCCTTGCCTCTCCCTCCCTCGGGCCTAAATAATCCTTCCCAAGACTCGGGCAACAAAGGCTTCATTCCGTAAGAAACCTGACGCAGTGATTGGCTTACCGAGGAACACAAAGGGCCAACGATAGCAACAGGTCATTACTCCGCAGCAGAACCTTCAAAATTAAATTCCCTATAGATCCGGGCATTGGGGGGTGGAAGGGAGGGGAGAGGAGAGGAGGGGGATCAGTTCGAGTTTCCGTGACGTGCTGGAGTCTAAATTAGTGATGTATGCAGGCCTGAGAAAGTGAAGGGAACGTGTGTGTGTGTGTGTGTGTGTGTGTGTGTGTGTGTGTGTGTGTGTGTGTGTGTGTGTGTGTGTGTGTGTGTGTGTGTGTGTGTGTGTGTGTGTGTTTGTGTGTGTGTGTGTGTAGTAAGCATTGTCGTTCTACTAAACTGTGCATCATTTCAGCATTATACATTGATAAAAGTACGTATTCGTTTGTCTGTTTATGATATTTTGGCTGTTGGTCCGTCTAATTAAATGTTATTAGGTGTCAATTTTAGGCATAAGGGAAGTAGACCAATAGCAAAAAAACATTCAGGAGATAAAAAAAAAAAAATAATAAATAATTTTCTCTAATAAAACGAGGAGGAAGGATTTGCAATAGAAATATTAATTTAGGTTTGGAGGTGCCTTGAATCTCCTCTCTTAAGCAAGGTCCAGTCGTACGAATTTATCAGTGAAGGGAATGAAAAAGAAAAAAAAAAAAAACGACGGAATTAGTTACCTCTTACATGAGGAAGTGGACAGAATAGTGGTGAGAGTGAGTGGAAAGGCTATTGCTGATGTTATATTTGTTCTCTTTTTTGTCTATCAGTAATTATGTTATGTGTATTAATCTGGCAATTTGTGACATTAAGCCGTCAATTTTTTTACAGTGATGCTAATCTTATTATTTTTTCAGTAGTTTATTAATGAGTCTGTTTATGAGGGATTTTTGTATAATGATTGGTTAGATCCACATGACGGTTATACTTCTAAATAATAGATTTGTGTATTTCTAATCATTCTGAGAGAGAGAGAGAGAGAGAGAGAGAGAGAGAGAGAGAGAGAGGAGAGAGAGAGAGAGAGAGAGAGAGAGAGAGTTTTTTGTAGACAGCTTATATTTGTACACTGCAGGTGAGGCTGAAGGGCAGTTGTCATGCGGGGAGTATTTAAACGTTAAATCCTTGCCGCCTTGCCTCTAGTGCAGCAAGCGGAAAACAAGAAGTAATTGCATCCATAGGGCAGGCAGTGACCAAGTTACAAGGGATTACTGTTACCAATAAAACTACTCGCATCGAATCTGTTGAAAGCGAGTATGGCGGATTTCAAGTGTGTTAACATGTGTCATAACTTCAAACGACAACTCGACAAAATCAAATACATGTTTTTCGCCACCTCCACGAGTCCCACACGATAAAATTTTCTTCAAGTCGTCGTGAAATAAATGATGAAAGTTTTGGTGTATTTCTGTCGTTGCTTTGTGAAGATGTGGGTTAACATACATAAGACTAAAGTGAAGCGTATTTTCGATGTTTGTAATCTGTATATTGTGTTTTAGTTCATATTGTCAAGTATGTGTCATGTATACGTACTACCATCACATTTCAGATTTTGTCATTTTTTTTTTTTTTCATGATCAAGTTAATTAGTGTTCGTCATGAGGTTAATTTTTGCTTTCCGAAATAAAGTTGATTTATAAATTATATTTGGTATTTTTTTTTGTTTTTTTTTTGGTCATGAAGTACTTTTCATTTTCCGTGACATGATCAGGTTGATTAGTATTTTTCCGCGATGACGGTAATTTTTGTTTTTAGAGATAATTTTTTAATTTTTTTTTAGTTTTGTTTTTAAAATTCATGTTTTTCGTGATGAAGCTAATTTTTATTTTCCGTCATCTTTTCCCCCCCCTTTTTTTTCCCCGATTTGAAGTTGATTTTTCTTTATTGTGATTTGATTCATTAGACCAGATTTCTCACAATGTTCGTTCCGCTTCATCATCAGCCAGCCTGCCGGCCTTCCAATCACGACAATACTGACAAATAGAGCAAGAAACCCTGCCGCTGGATCAACGTAATAAGGCCTCTTAATTACTATACGAAACTGATCAGAAATTTGTCAGACAATGAGGAACACAACTATCAATCTGTCCAAAATCAACGGACTACCACATATTGTCTAATGTTGGGACTACCAGACATCGTTCTTACTGAAAGAACCCGATAAAAAAACATATTATACCATAAAGCACAAATTTTCCGTTTTAATAATCCGGTACTGAATTTTCTATGTAAATTGCATAATGAAAAAAAAAATCTGGAGAAGTTTCCTTTTTTTCTCTTCTTTCTCAGCTCCCCATCTCAGCACTGCGCCTCTCACGCCTTTACACTGGAGGGCTACACGCCAGTTAAAAGAGAGGCAGGCTAAAAAATACGTTATGAAAAAATAAACACACAATCCGCAGCCCGCAGTGGTTAATTATGAATGTAATATAACGATGTAAAATAACAGTGTTGGACAAATGCAGCGCGCCCTTTTTTTCCCCCTATCGGAGTGAATGGTTGGGCGATGATAACAGGGTGGTGGTGGTGGTGGTGGTGGTGCTGGTGGTGGTGGTGGTGGTGGTGGTGACCATGGTGGTAATGGAAATGATGATTGGGAAGATAATCATGATAGCCAAACACTACCATTGGTACAGTACGGCAGGGCAGTTGAGGAAAAAATAAAATGGTAATTTATATTACAATAACTGTCTGTGTAAAAGTGATAATGATGATCAGGATCTGCACCACCAGCACTACTGAAACCATGAATAAAACATGTACTGTAACTCCTACTGCTACTACTAATACTAATAAAAAAAAAAAAAAAAACTGATAAAAGAGCTGGTTTATCCCTCCAGCAAAATAACCAATCGTTTTACCCTTACTTCATCTTAGCTAACTGGAAAACAGTAATCAAACCAACAACAACCACAGATTCACTAATAATACTAACGCTCGTGTACTTTATCCTCCAGGGACACTGGTGGCGGTGACGGCGGTGCGGGGGTCCACGGCTCGCCTACCCTGCCACATCACCTCGCCCAACCCAGAGGAGCCTGTGCTGCTCGTCCTGTGGTACAAGAACGCATCCGTTACTCCTGTGTACAGGTAATGCAGAGAGAGAGAGAGAGAGAGAGAGAGAGAGAGAGAGAGAGAGAGAGAGAGAGAGAGAGAGAGAGAGAGAGAGAGAGTCTTAATGTTGATTTATGGCGTCCCAACAACGACTTCATAATGCGCCGAGTGGGGTCACGAGACAGCGCTATTTCTCCTGCCCACAAAATGCTGTGAATTAAGGTCGAACCGGCAACCTTTCGGCCAAGAGAGAGAGAGAGAGAGAGAGAGAGAGAGAGAGAGAGAGAGAGAGAGAGAGAGAGAGAGAGAGAGATGGAGAGAATGTCCGATGCGCTGTATCGGTGATAGCATAGTGTATAGTATTTCATTGGTGTGGAGCGTGGAGCAACATATTCCCGATTTATTTTCGCATATCCTTGAAAATGAAATCAGCAGCTGACACTCGCAGCCAGGAGAGGAATTTTACGAGGCGAATGAAGGATACTATTAGAACAAAAGAAGGTAAAAAAATAATATTCGTAACCAGGTATATTAAATTACACATGTATGACGAACCCGGACATTCCAACTTGACTAATTTCCTCGGGGAGTCAAATTACTGAGAGATGAGGTGGTGACGAACGATAATGAGTCAGGTACTTGAAGGAAATGGTCTTGGGATACAAAAGAGAGGAAGAGAAGGCAAGGGTATAATGAAACAATGGTAATGTGTGCAGTTGTGACTTGAACGTGTGTTTCTTGCGTTATCTGATTGTCTTACTCTTAATCAAAACAAGTGTTGTCGAGTGAAGGGAATGGAATGCGTAGAATTGAGTGTTCGGTGTTAATGCTTGTTGAGAAGTGACGGTCTGGTGTTAATAAGGGTAATAAATGAGGGTTTGATGCTGACAGATGTTGATAAGTGATGATTTGACGTTCATAGATGCTGAAAAATGACAGTTTAATGCTAGATGGTAATAAGTGGTTGTTTCTGTTCAAAGATACTGAAAAAGGGACAGCTTAGTGAAAGAAAATATAAATAAGTGACGGTGAGATGTTAAGAGGTTAAGAAGTGCTGGTTTAATATTGATAGATGTTGAAATGCAACGGCTTGATGCTAAGAAATGTTTACTGAATGTACGTATATATATCACAAAATCATCTGATAATTGTTTTCTTTGATAATACGCTTAATTTTCCTTTTTGTACCTTTATGGGCACTCCCTCAGTCTACCATTCTTTCTACATTTCTTACTCATTCCACTCCCCCGATCACTGCACTTGTACTAATTCCTTTCCCTCGATGACTGCAGCTCCTCCTCTTGTAATCATAAACCATTCATCACTAACCGTCGGATTCACTCATTGCTTTGATCATCTCTCACACGACTGTGCTTAATTATTCAATGGATTTGGCGACAAAGCTTCTCTGCTCCGACTTATTCACTTGTTCTGGTAAATTTTCACTTTCCCTCTCTTATCGACACTTATTCTCCTTACATTATTGACTTGCTTCTATCACTTCCCTATTCCTTCCTCTAGTATGTTCCGTTTTCCCATATACAATTTATCATTATCTCGGAGCAGCAGCAGCAGCAGCAGTAGTAGTAGTAGTAGTAATAGTAGTAGTAGTAGTAGTAGTAGTAGTAGTAGTAGTAATAATAGTAGTAGTAGTAGTAGTAGTAGTAGTAGTAGTAGTAGTAGTAGTAGTAGAAGTAGTAATAGTTATAGTACTCTTAGTAAAAGTAGTAATAGTAGATCGGGGCCAATGACTAGAACTAGAAATTCGTGGAGTTCCCCTTTTTATGATCTGAATAAACGCGGGATGGAGGTGTCAGTAGTAGTAAAAATATAGTAGCAGTAGTAGTAGTAGTAGTAGTAGTAGTAGTAGGTCAACAGATACTCATACCCTCGCTATAGACTGTCTCTTAGTATACTATGTAACACCATTTTTGTCTTTGACAAGCAAATGTTATTTTTCAACTCTTTTCCTTGCAAAACAATAAAAAATGTCCATTATTCTTGTCAAACTTTGGTTTTGTGGCTTTTAGAATGATTTTTTACCCCCAAATAGATAAATTTCACCATTTTTCCAGATGCTGTCACAGAGAACTTCTTTGCTCTTGTCTTGATGAACTGACCACATATGTAGCAGAATACATCTGGAAAATGATTGCAGCCTCTTGATGCTATTTTACCTCTTGTGATGTGTCTTCTCAGGCAGCCAAAGCAGAACTGACTGGTGGTCTGCGAGCCCCTACTTTTATATTGTCAAGCAGTACTCTAGAATATTCTTAGTTTTTCTAGAATGTGTTTCAGAATGTTCTCAATCTTTCTAGAATATTCTCGAACCTACTTCAGAATATTCTCAGTCATTTTAGAAAATTCTTGATATTTCTACATATTTCTACTGTATTCTAGAAAATTCTAGAATATTCTGGAAATGTTTATATTGAGTAGAATATTCTAAAATATTCTAGAAACTTCTAAAAGTGTCTGGTAGCGCATTCTGGAAGATCTGAGAAGATTTCTGAAATATAAGCAAATTCTTCTATATATGAAAAATTTCTTGCTAGATCTGGTCAGTTCAAGAATAATCTTATTAAAATTAAAAATCTTTAGAAGGCTTGATATTCTTTCTTTCATGTTTTAACTTATTTGCAACATTTCAGAAGCAATTAGTTAAGCAACTGCGATTTTGCAAAGGTCTTTACCTGACATGAAAACCCATACTGTAATGAAATAAGGCAAAAATGTAAATTAATTGTTCTATCCACAAAAGCAAAGTTTTAGGATCAAAAGAATTTTTTTTTCCATTTTGTTTAGATGGAAATTATTTGAAAACAATGGTATGGGGCCAAAGACAAGACAAAAATGAAATTGTTACATAGTGGAATTTGTCTTTCATAATTACGTATTCCTATGCAATTTCACTCGTCCTTCCCTTCCCGCCTCTCCGATCCTCACATCTCACTGGGCAGTATTAATAATGAGCTGCCAAACAATAAGCAATCAGTAAAGAATTATATTTCCAGATTAATGAACACAATTGCCATTCTAATAATCAATGCTGACTGACTGAGTGAATGACTGACTGACTTTAACTGCAATGGGTAGAACAACGTAATTAAATATGCTGTTCTGAATTAAGTAACTACGAATAGAGGAAAGACTGACTTGTCCATATCCTGTCCAGTTTAGGAGATACCTTTAAACTGAACTGCACAGACTGAACTGACCTGCTGACCTAGTGAAACCGTTCTCAACAGTAGCACACAATTGCATCGCTCCCTGATAACACTAGTGACTTACGTGTGTTGCTCGATTCAAGGGTGGAGTGTTTTCAGGGCAGTGGGTGAGCGGCAAGCAGCCCACACCGGCATAACAGACATTGAGAGTAATTCCACGTAAACAACTCGCAAAATAAGCATAAACAAAAATAATATTATGTCATAAATGATGGTAATTCAATTCGAGGCGGGATATTGGGAAACGAGTTTTAGCGCCAGCAATTTCACGAACAATTTTCGGGCATTGCTATTAAACACACACACACACACACACACACACACACACACACACACACACACACACACACACACACACACAACTATAAAATGGGAATATTATCTCTCTCTCTCTCTCTCTCTCTCTCTCTCTCTCTCTCTCTCTCTCTCTCTCTCTCTCTCTCCTCTCTCTCTCTCTCTCTCTCTCTCTCTCTCTCTCTCTCTCCATACGTACCTACTGACTTACCCTACCTTCATCTTTTCATTCAATTTAATCATCACTCTACTCCTCTTTGAGTGATTCCTCTACTTTTCGTACCCATTCATCACTGTGTTTTGTGGCGTCGCGATATCTCGACTATTTTTTAATTAGAGACAAAAATCAGGAATTCCACTAACTGAGCGACGTTTCCTTTTTTTTTCTTTTTTTCAATATACTCTCCTTTCCCTTTCCCTCGTGTCTCCTGCCCACTGCTCGTACTCCACTTCCTCCTTCTCGTCTGGCTAGCTGCGTACTCTCAACTGACAAAGACCATTAAAACAAGGGAACGAAAGGGACAAACACTTGGCTCGATTCTGAGGAAATCCTTAAAACTTTAGATAATTTTCTTCGGATATGGTGTGGAAGAACTGTTCGTAGATTTTTTTTTTCTCTCTCTCGCTCGAACTAATCAGGTCGAACCCTCCTTCTCTGAGTTTTCTTGAGTACGAGGTTTCCCTGTCACCACCCCTAGAGGCCTGTCCAAGTGTTTCTACAGTATTTGACTTTGATTTTCTAAATGTGCAGTATTTTGCGTCTACAAAATGTTAGTTACTACCTCTCCGTCAAAATATCCAAAACAATAACTTTCTTTGATTAATCTATTATACTTTGTCTTACTTAGTTTGTCCACCTTCCCCATGTGCTGGACGTGCATAGCAGCAACGTAAATAAACACGAAGGAGGAACAAACACTAACAGAACTGTTGCTCTTTTCAAAGCTGTTTATGGAGCTATTGTGTCCGTTCTAAAGTAAAAGATCTAATTAAAACGAAAATTCCTCCCCACCATGACTCTTCAAGAATCAGATAAAACTTGCTCTTTTGAATTTCTCCGACAATTTCTAACTCTTGTTCAGAATTCTTTTAATAAAAAAAAAAAAAACATGGTTACCGACGCCTTCACAGCGAAGCGAGACCCTGTTTTCTCCCATTTACCTTAAGACTTTGTAGCTCTTTTGGAGTCTCGTGTTTTTGTATTGTTATCACACGCGTGTCCTTCTCAGGAAATCGCGGCTCCAGCGAGTCTTGGCATATACCCAGTGTTGTGTAAATTTCCTTATATGATGTTCTAGACAAGGAAATAAAAAAAAGGCAAACATAGATGTTAAAACCTGAATTAAACAGATTTTTACAGATTGTTGTTAGTTTTCATAAAAGCAAAACTTGGTCATGATCCAGCGCTCTTAATATCCATCCAGTATCCAGTGCTCGCTTTAATGTCTACACGATATTTCAGAGAAAGAAGTCAAGAAAAAAAAAAACATGAGCTAAAACCTGAATTCATCTTATTTTATGATATGATTCTAGGTTTAAACTCCCTGACCGATAAATATGACGTCGGTGACTTAGCGTGGACGTCTCAAGGCAGTTTGAGTGAGGAAAAAAAGCATGACTACAAGCATTAAAAGCTTTGAACTACTCGATTACTCTTCCTGCTAACAGCGATGGTTTCGTAAAGCACACTCTAGCCTTGCATCAGATCACTTTATGAAGCTGGAAGGGAGCCATAGAGCAGTCAAGGGATTAAAAAGAATTGAGTTAACCTCCATGCTGCTCCTCGGCAGGGCATCAACCTCAGACACTGAAGGTTCCTGGGCTGGAAAACTATTCCTGTAACATGGAAAAGCCCCTTAACTTGATAATAGTTTCTTAACATGCCGAAAACTACCAGTGACGACACCCTCATAGAGTTCTCTCCCACCCCCCAACACTCCCTCCCGTTACCCTGCCCTCCCCCTTTCAACGTACCACCCCCTCCCCATCGCCGGCACAACACATCCCCTCTCCCACCATCATTCCCCCACGTTGCTGCCACCCCACCACCCCCGTCCCCCACTCCCCTCACCACCTCCCGGCCTTCCGAACACTCACGCCTGATTGAATTTGCTCTTCAGAAGGCAGTCCTAAAGGTGTCAATAACGTACACACACACACACACACACACACACACACACACACACACACACACACACACACACATACACAAACTTCCATTATCAAAAAATACAGTTTCCGTTATCAAAATACAGTCCTTATAAATAAACATTATTTCATGACATCATGCATCCCTTTTTATCTTTTCACTCCTGCCATCCCTCATTTCCCCTCACCCTTTCTCTCTCTCTCTCTCTCTCTCTCTCCTCCTCTCTCCTCTCTCTCTCTCTCTCTCTCTCTCTCTCTCTCTCTCTCTCTCTCTCTCTCTCACGCTCTCCTTTGCCCTCAAGACAAAAATGGCTCTGACTGGATTTGCTGTCCTCTTATATTTACGAGGCCACATTCTGCCTCCCCGCCCGCTACGATAAGCCACGAACACCTCCCCTTCTCCCTTTTTCACTCATCCTGCCCCCTTTTTATCCCTGTCTCCTCTCTCTCTCTCTCTCTCTCTCTCTCTCTCTCTCTCTCTCTCTCTCTCTCTCTCTCTCTCTCTCCTCTCTCCTCCGAATCCTCCTTCCGATATTCTTTTTCTTTTTCCTCATCTTTCTCTCTCTCTTCTGATATCACCATTTGCTTCTTTTCCAGTCGTTTTTCTTATCATTTCTTATCTTCTTTCCTGTGTCTTTTTCCCCGTCCCGCTTTTTCCTCATCCTGGTGGCCGCATTTCGTTCAAAGATGCGCACATGAAAAAGCTCTACTGTTTCCATTATTCCTGCTTGTGCTTTTTTCTTTACTCGCCTCAGGTAACAAAGAGGAAAGAAGGAAAGAAAATATACACACATGCGAAAAGAAGAGAGAAAAATAATAGACACACACACACACACACACACACACACACACACACACACGCAGGCTGGGAGTCTAGAGTAGAAAAAGTATATATATTTGAAAGTATGGAGGAAAAAAGTATATTTGTTTCATATGAGTGAAAAATGTAACAGTTGTAAATAACTTTTTCTATACAGTAAAAAAAAAAAGTGGGGGGAAATGGAGTGAGGGGCGTGACGATGAATAAGAATTGATAAGAAAATAAATGGAAATGGATGAAAAAATATATATAAATAAAAATAGTAATAAATGTTGAAAGCTTTAATCTGCACCGTGACTCACTACAAGAGTTTGCAGAAAATTGAATGGTGTGTAGGTTTATCTTGATTTCCAGGTAACCACGCACCACCGTCTTCCGGTAGATGGTCGCCAGTATATTACGATGTTCTTACCCTCGATGAGTCAGGCAAGGGTGTGGGTGCGTGAGTCTTAAAGTGACGTATGGCGCAGCAGCAGCAGGATAAACATAATACCACACCATGAATTACAGGATTAGTATTACGAACAAAAAAAAACTGTATTCAACGTAGCTAGTACACTCTCCTCACACTGCATTGCTTCTCTTGGTGTAGTTAAGGGTGATCATGGCCGCATATCTTCATTTCCTAGATAGTTTGATTATCTTAGTCTGTCTCGATGAGGTTATAAATCGTCCATGGAAAATAATATTCGAAAAGATCCTGATTTTCTCTCACAGCAATATCAGTAAAAGTTCCTTTTCTCGTGATTCAAACTTTTATCAATCGTGAATACTTTTCCCCCAAGCAAATTTCCTTCCACATGATTTACCCCCAATATAATTCCTCAATGATGAATCCAGTTATGTTTTATGATGCTAGTTGAAGGAATTGATCAAAGGAGGTGTTATTTTGAAGGAAAGTTTCATGGAGGAATCTTCGTGGATGCGATTTATTTACCTGGCACTTGCACAAACGCCAAAATATCAGGCCTTCATCCTTTAACTGAGTGAACGAAGGAAGGAAAATTGGCGTGGGTTTTAGGGTGCAAACCATTTTCTTCCATCTCCTATTGGTGGAGCTCCTGCTGATAGGCGACCACATCAGCCAATCAGGTTCACGTTAAAGCTGTAGACGTCACGCTTTACGGCAAAAATACAAAAGGGAACGGAGAAAAGAAACGAAAACAGAGTCGAGATCAAAGAAAGGCATTTGGGCATTTGAACCTTTTACAAAGATGAGAAAGTTTTCAGAATGCAAAATACGCCTCAAATAGAATACACTTTAATAAAAATAAATAGAATATTGATAAGAGAGGAAATTTGGGTCAGCCATTATCTGATTACGTGACTCCTTATCTTCTCATCTCGTTCTTCCCGCCGACAGGAAACGAGGGTGAGATAATCATGATTTTGGAGAAGATTAGGCCGCCAGACTTCGTTATTTTCTTTACAGAAGGAAGTTAAGAATACCTCCCTCCCTTCCTCACTTGCCGATGCTTTATATTTTGACTGCTATGGCCCCTCTCCTCAAGCTTCATAGAATATTCTGGTGCAAGTTTGGAGTATATTTATGAAAGACAACACTGGCGGGGAAAAAAAAAAAAAACGGAGAAAAGGAGTGATCAAGTGCTTAGTTTCTTTTCATTTTGACTTTTCTTGGTGCTTGCTTAGAGTATACTTAAGAACATAATAATCACTGGCAACAAAAACTGTGATTATATGGTCTTAGGATCCTTCACGTGCCTTTAATTTGTATTTCTGCTCAGTAAAATCGTCTAAAGTCCGTCAAGTTAGGTAGAAAAGTCTCAGTATGTCGTCAGCAGTCAAAGGGTTAAGGAGTTCCTCGTATTTTAAACACAAGTGGCATTTCTGGCTACTTACTGAAGAGACCACACCAGGGTTTACGTCGAGTTTGTCTGGGCCTTGTTTTATTTTCTTTATTCTGTTACGCAGCTTCTTTTATTGTTTTCATTATCCTCCTCTTCTTTTTTAATGCAAAACTTCTCTGTCTGGTGCTTAGAATATCTGGGTCGTGGAAATAATGACGCCCTTGCCTCGTACCTTCTTTACCAGCGTTCCTTCTTTATCATTACAGAATGACGCTCGGCTCACTCACTCCGAGACAATTTTCACTTGGTTTAGCAACATTGTATATTTCAGTGAGAGAGAGAGAGAGAGAGAGAGAGAGAGAGAGAGAGAGAGAGAGAGAGAGAGAGAGAGAGAGAGAGAGAGAGAGAGAGAGAGAGAGAGAGAGAGAGAGAGAGAGAGAGTGTTAGCGAAACGTGAGTAATGCTAGGATAGATAAGGTAAAAAAAAAATAACAATAACAACAACTATAACAACGAAACATATGACTGTACCTGCCAAGAAAAAAAATACTTTCGTCCGGCAGGGTAATACGGGTGTGTTTCTGAAATATACCGGTCCATCTCCTCACGCCACAGCGACAACTCGAGAGTACCTACCCCATGTAGAGCTTAAAGATGTCCTGTTGTTTTTCAGCGCGTTAGAGCGTCGGAAGAAACACAAGTCTACGCAATAACCGAGCCAATAAGTGAAAAGCCTCCCGTTATGTAGGTTTATTGGCCCTAAGAGCAAAGGTAAAATATGGCCAACAACTACGAAACTGTGGCTCTGTTACTTATTTATTTATTTCCTGACGAACGATGTTTATGCAAGATATGATGAGGCATGAAAGTTGTTGTAGCAGAATATTGAGAGTCATGATTGATAAGAAAATGAGAAGGTGAGGAATGTTAAAATATACAAGCACACAACAGAAGAAGAAGAAGAAGAAGAAGAAGAAGAAGAAGAAGAAGAAAAAGAAGAAGAAGAAGAAGAAGAAGAAGAAGAAGAAGAAGAAGGACAACAACAACAACAACAACAACAACAACAACAACAACAACAACAACAACAACAACTCTACCATTACTACCAGAATCATTACCACCACCACCACCACCACCAAGACAACAACAGCAGCAGCAGCAACCACAACCACAACCACCACCACCACCACCACCACCACCACCTCCAGTAACATCACTATCAGCGACAGCAACAGAAATCACCACCACGGACAACAAACTACAACAACGAAAATGAATAATGGCACAGGAGACGGCATCAATACACTGTAAAGAAAATTCATTGAAAAGAAGTTTCTGCAGCCATTCCGAGGGTCGACCACAATACACCACTTAGAAGAGACCCAGCCCTCGCCGACCTTGATCTGAGTTCAGTATCAGAGAAAAATGATCGATCTAGTTGCCTACCTGTCACTTCGTTAATCTTTCTATCTATCTATCTATCTATCTATTTATCTACGTTTCTTTCTATTAATTTATCTATCTATCTATCCAGTTATCTATCAGTTTATCTATCCATTTATTTATCTATCTATCCGCATGTCTGTCTTTGTCTGTCTGTCCGTGTGCTCACCTGTACAGCATCGTATACAGCATCGTATAATAATTTAAAGTCAGAGCAGGTAAGGCTTCCTCCCTAAAAAA
>NC_087165.1:16031011-16061011 GCF_035594125.1 Scylla paramamosain | reverse complement strand
TTTGACTTATACGTTCTTGTATCTGTTTTTCCTTGTATTGCATTTCTTGTCTAGTATTCGTCTTTTTTCTCCCATGACCTGTCAGATCTTAAAAGTAGATAGATAAATAAATAAATAAATAAATAAGGATAAATAAACATACATAAGTAGGCAAATAAAGATCAGTGTATTAATATAAGAGAAGAGAAAACAAAACTACATATGACTCTCTCTCTCTCTCTCTCTCTCTCTCTCTCTCTCATTTTTCTTTTCCGGAACTCGTTCATTCATCTTTTACTTTCATACTCATACGTCTTTGAATATTGATTTTTTATATATTTCTTTCTGGATTTTTTTTTTCTGAATTATTTTTTTCTTTTCTTTTCTGAACTATTTTTTGTCACTTTCCAGTTTTAGTTTATATTTTTTCGTATACCCCTGTCTCTCTCTCTCTCTCTCTCTCTCTCTCTCTCTCTCTCTCTCTCTCTCTCTCTCTCTCACCCCCGTAACAGATGGTCCCAATAATAGGATCCTCGGATCGGGCTGCTAACTCCACGTAGCCGATTGCTCCCTAAGAGAAATCATGCTCTTCATCTAATCTATTTATCGCTGCCATAAGTACGAGGCGACAAGAACCGATGGAAGTCACGGAAGAAAATAGTGCGATAATTGTTCTTAAGTTCCCGAGCGGGTGTGTCTGATTCATTCCAACGTATGTTACAGAATCGTGTCTGAAATGATGGATGGATGGTGTGGTAAAAAAAAAAGAAAAAAAATGTGGCTATTCATTATTATTTGTTTAGTTTGCACAAAGGGAGAGATTCTGTAATGTAGGTTTTCTATCTCGTTGCTTAGACCTTTTTATTATACATACTCGTACACAGATGCAGTTAATTGGTTGGTTAGTTAGTCAGTTAGTTAGTTAGTCCGTTGTTTAGTTAGTTGGGTAGTCGGTTAGTGAGTGAACGAGTGAGGGAGTGAGTTAACAATGAATGGTTATTTAATTGGTTAGTTAGTTTATTAGTCAATTAGTTAGCTGATTAATTAGTGGATCACACTTAAAAAAATTAGAGGTAGGAATAACAAGGCAGGCGACGGGAGGGAGGTAGAGGTTAAGAGGAAACATGTAGGACCTGGCAGGAGTGTCGATTGTATGAAATGAACAAGATTCCCAGAAAGGAGAGGAGGGGCTGCTCGTATATGGATTTTTTTCTTTGTTGTCCAGGTCTCTCTCTTTTTTTTTTATGGTTCTTATATATAAAGTGTGATGCGAGATATATATTTTCTTTTACCACAGCCCCTCTTTCTCTTCCTCCCTCCTTCCCTCCCTATTATATACAGTCCCTCTCAAATCATGGGACCGTTCATTTACTCAACTATTCTCTTCCCTCTCCCAAAACTCTCCCTCCATTCCTTCCTTCTATCCTGCTCCCCCATACACGTAGAAATATGGCACAATAACAATGGAATTTATTCTACACGTGTGAAATATAGTATACCTTATATTCTTTATTTTCCCTTTTAGTTGATTTATTATTTGATTAAAATATGTAATAAATTTTCTAGCACTTCATATAGTACGCAACATGGATGAAAAATCTTATCAAGTGATATGAATAACTTATTTCAACAATAGAAGGTTTATGTTCTTCCTCTTATTATCAAATCATAATTCTGCGCTACCACGAAGGGAAGACAATTGCAGCACGTTGTCTGTTTTGAATCACAATGGTAGAATTACTCCGGCATATCATTGCATTGCTGGTCTGGGCAAATTTCAGGATATCCAAGTACTCGCAATGATAGTTCATCACTTCAGAGGACAGAAACAAATGAGTAACGAGTAGAAATAAATGAGAAAAGATATGTTGATGTCCACAACAGTACCTAATTCCACTTACGTGCGTATCTCATGCGTATGGTAATACCTCATCGCACGTATGACAGTAGTGAATTAATGATGCGTAAGAATAAATTACTAACGGTACGTTAATGCCGCACCAGTAACTGATATTTCCTTACGTGATGCAGCGGGTCAGATTATCTAGTGAACTTTTCCTTTTTTTCCGCTCCCCACCCCCTCAAATGAATAAAAGGTTTTAAAGTTTTCTGTATTACATAACAGGCAGTGTATCTGAAATATTAATATAGTACTGGTATTGATACTTACAAAGTGAGTTTTTGAAATCGAGTACGCTCTTGGATGAATGTATATAGTGTCAATGAATAAAATCTCAAGGTCAGCTAAATCATCCACCAGTGCGGTGGTGAAGAACTTATTTAGCCGTGAATTATCTTGCATTCACGTAAAAATGCAAAATTCATCGCACTCACAATACTGCTAAATAGAATAGAAATAAACGGCAATGGATTTATCTAGTCAGTCTCTTTCCCTTCATGTTTCACACTCATACACTTCGTCCACGTTCCTGTTAAAAAATGTCATGCTTTACTGCTCATTAAAACGCCATTTGTATTTCTTAAGAAATGAAGATCAAACCACCTCATATAAAACATCCACACTCGTACGAGACTTTTCATGTGGAATTAAAAAAAAAATTTTGAAGATGTTTTTTTTTTTTTGTAACAATACAATTTCTTGAGACAATCACATGATGTACTCTATTATGACTGGTGAATGTATTCTGTAACAAAGGAGACATTGATCCCTCCACACTCGCCAGCAGCGAGAGGATGAAGGGAGCAGGGCACGCCGCTTGATTCTGTACGCGGTGCTGGAATGGCGGCGGCTTGTTAGTTCTTGAGAGCGGAAGGAGCGGCGGGTTGTGAGAGTTGGGCTAATGGTTAGGCAAAATTTAATGATGGAAAAAGAAAAGATGTGACACCTCACTAAAAAAAAAAAAAAAAAAAGGATCGAGGAACCTAGGGACGTGGCAGGCCTAGTAGTAGGTGGCAGGGCTGGAAGGGCAATCTTATCTCAGCTCCTCCACTCAGAGAACTAACCGGTATTTTCTTCTGCAAACTTTGGTACTAATGTACAAATTACCAGGAATATAATAAGAAATTTAACTAAGTTCTTTTCCTTCTTTCTTTTTCAGCTACGACTCCCGCGGGCTGGAAGGGAGGGGGAGTGGAGCAAGCCATCCCCAGCAGTGGGGGGACGAGCAGGTATGGGGATCGAAACAACGGGCCTTGTTTGACACTTCCCACTCCCCCGCCCAGCTGTTGGTGAGGGACGTGCGGGGGCGGGATGAGGGCAGCTACAGGTGCAAGGTGCACTTCAAGGGGTCGCCCTCCTGGTCCCAGAGGATTACTCTCAGCGTCAAGGGTGAGTGGCAGTACGGGACTCAGCCAGTCAATGACAAGCTGAAGTAGAAGGCCGCCGAGTCTCAGCCAAATGAGATGAAGTGTGAAATATAATTTAACATATTCTTGGAGTTTTGCTGGTGCGATACGCTTGACGTCCATGTCATTGAATTCCAAAACCGCATGACGATATTTTATTAATTATGCGCATTAATGAGACACTTATAGTGTATCAAACTGCTTCCCCTCCCCATCCACGCAGATCCCCCGGGGTACCCCAGGATCCAGGATGAGTCCGGCCAGCGCCTGGAAGGTCCTATCGGTCCCTACGAGGACGGTACCACCGTCAGGATGATGTGCCTCAGTTCAGGAGGTGAGACAAAATAAGTGGCAGCGTTTAAAGAGGCAGGACCAGGATGTCGTCCAAGGACACATGAGTAGGATGACTACAGTGTGTGTGTGTGTGTGTGTGTGTGTGTGTGTGTGTAAATGTACCAATATATCTCCCCCCTTGTCTTCTCCACCCCTCTCTCTCTCTCTCTCTCTCTCTCTCTCTCTCTCTCTCTCTCTCTCTCTCTCTCTCTCTCTCTCTCTCTCTCTCTCTCTATATATATATATATATAATATTATATACTGTTTACTACGTGTACAATCGTGTTCCTGTCTTGTGTAAAATGGAATTTGTGGTTCGGTTGTCAACGCAGGCAAATGTGTTTTTAGTGGTGCCCGGATTTTAATCTCGAGAGGGGCCCTGTCCGCCGCATTTTCCTCGGCACTGCGGCTTGGAAAGGTATGGTGCAACGGGCAACATGGAAGTGACTTTAAACCTCTCAACGCTTGTAAGCAGCGAGGATTGCCAAGGGGCGAACGACGGTCCTCCGGCCACATCACAGCCCCGCTGTTTCTCTGCACACCGTATCTGATTATTTTTTTAGCGGAGAGTTGGAAGGGAGGAGAGATATGAAAAGCGAAAAATGGCGGATGAAGGATGATAGAAGTGAATGAAAGAGGAAGGAGGAGGAGGAGGATCAGACCCAAACGGAAATCGAAGAGGAAAGATATCTTACGAGGAGCGCGGATGGTGAAGGAAAATATGAAAGGGAGATAAGAATCCTTAGGGCATTTATTACGCGCACTGCACACAGGTCTCACCTCGTTAGCGAGACGAGACAAGGACGAGGGAACGAGGCAGTGACGACCGTGGCCCGCTTGTTGGTGCCTGGGTGGGTAAACGCGATGACAGAGGCCTTGCTGAGGTCGCTGCGGCGTGCATGATTCCCCTCCGTTGGCCGCGTGTATCAGGGAGACTGAGACACCTCCCAAGGGTGCATGACGGGCGGGCTTAATTACAGCCCTAATGAGCATAACGAGCGGCAGGATGACAGGATGGGACCACGGCAGGCACGGGGACGGAAACAATGAGGGGCGAGATGACGCCAGATGAGCAGTGACGGATATTCTGAAGCATTATCTTGATACATAATGCAGTGTGTGTGTGTGTGTGTGTGTGTGTGTGTGTGTGTGTAGAAGGTGGCCCACATTTTGCTTTTTCCTGGCCAGCTCATCAGACTGACACAAGACTAATTTTGCATGAATTTGAGGTTTTGCCCAATTTTTTTTTACGTTGATGTGGACTTTTACCTGCAATGTGTGAAAATCCGGGAATGAGAATTGTTCGTGTCTCCGAGGAGGGAATCAGAGCAGAGTGGGGGCAGGTGGCAGGGATACGGGAGGGGACTGGTGATGAGAGGCGAGCTGCGCAAACGACCAAGACCCTGATTAGTGGTTACCTGAGATGTGACGTGAATTCTGAATCTATCTGTCTATTTTTGTAGGTCTATTTTCTCTTCCTCTCTCTATTATATACAAAAATGATTAACTTTTAAAATTTGTTTGTTTGTGCATTTAGCTAAAGAAATTATTTACGTATTTGTGTCTTTTCATCTACTTATTTTTTAAAATTTGTGTGTTTGTTTGTTTATCATTTAATTCATATATCTATGTATTTACGTATCGTTTTTCATTTTCTTCTAAATCTATCTCTGTCTATCTGTGTATCTACCCATCTATCTATCTATTTATCTATTTATCAGTCAATCACTCAATCAATCAATCTGTCCATCAGTCACCTAATCAGTCTATCTATCCATCTATTTGTCTGTCACCCAATCACTTAATCAATCATTCAATCTATTCATGAATCAATAAATCAGTCTATCTAACTATCTATTATTTATCTATATATCTAAACGTCTATTTCTTGATCTATCCATTGTTTATCATATATCTACCTACCCTTAATGGTTTAACATTTCTGGGCAATTTTTTTTTTTTTTATTTGTCGATCTATGATACAACTATAAGAGAATATCATCAAACAGTCACAGCTAACTGTAAGGATGAATGACGGAACATCTGTCGGGTTTCATGTGGAAGTTTTAGTCCTGATCTTGTCCTTGTATTGCTGAATTCACGAACCCGTCCTTGCACTTGGTCAATGATCACAGTTATTTTTTGGTCGAAAAAAGATATTATCATTGGTCGAAAAATACTGTCTTGATGCGCTATACAAACATGCCGTGAAAGAATTCTTTATTACCAAGAAAAACAAGATTTAGAGGAAATATTTAAGAGCTCTGTAGTTTATTTATTTATTTTCTTCGGATATTGCTGAGAAATGAAGCACTTTAAGTCACACGGCATGAAAGAAACAAAGGATCAGGAAGGAATAAAATATGTTATTTTGGATGGTGGATAGTTGCTGTGTGGGAGGACAGATGTCAATAGATTTACCCAGGCTTTTAAAGATGAAGTAAATGAAGTGCGTCGCTGCCAAGACTCCACCTGACGTGTTTCCTTCCTAAACTTTTGCTCACAAGGGAGACAAGACACATTAGAATGTTGCAGGTCGCGGACTACGGCGGAAAGTGGCAACATGTGGAGGGAAAAAAAAAATATGTATTTTACTCCACGCGTATATGACTACCAAATATCACGTCCATGAACGTATAGAGCAGCCTACCTGAAAATATACAAACAAACAGGTAAACAATAATAATAATTTTTCCTTCCAGTGAGACATAAATGGCGCAGTGAAAACATGCAACATTTGTACAACGCAAATATTTTTTTCAATGAACGCAAGGAACGTAAAGTTTATGGTCTGGCGGCTTACAATGAACACATTACCAAATGGTTGAATTCATAACAGTTATTACCTTGAAATTCTCATTTTTCCGAGCCGTGTTTGTAAGAGACAAGCATCTATTCATGGAGATGAGGCAACCTACCTGAGTTCCCAGAAGGCTGCCGGCAAGACGCGAACCATCACCAAACAACTTGCTGCCACACTGAGCCGTGGAGCCTTTGCTGTCTGAGTGGCAGGAATGTCCCTTTGGATTTCCTTAAGCCACTTCGCCTCTTGATTACTTTTCCGGTCACAAGATTCCTTTTGTGAATGTTTCTTGCATGGTTTCGTCTCGAGGCACGAAGAATATTAGACAGTATTACCTAAATCATTCATTTCCGAAATAAATAAATAAATAGATGAAAAGGAAAACGGCTTGTGCCATTACATGTCGACCCTTTAGTGTCCAGGAAATAAGTCATTACAGCACCCTCCTAATACAGGAAGAAAAACAGAATCATCTCCTGTTACATATACTGTACACAACAGACAAATATTAAGCAACTGATGAAGCAAACGAGATGTGATTTTCCCATCGATGACGGTACGGTGTACGAGTGTACGTTCATTTAAACATCACGACCTTCCTTAAGCTTAGTACAGAGAAGCAGAAAGAAATACAAAGCAAATTTGTTGCCCTTTACGAAGCTGTTTGTGAGAATGAAGAATGCTAAGAATTACAGAACAAAATAAAAACTGAACATGTTGGCACTACCATTAAATAAAAGTGCATGTCGATGGTTAATTTCTATCATAAGAGCAAACAATAAAATAGGAACTTAGGGTGAAAGGACAACAGCGCTGGAAATAAAAGCAAAGCCATGCGGGGAGCAGGCTGGAAAGGCTGCATCACCACATTCCCCGCCGTGAATTACAGCAATACACGGAAGCACAAATATCATTGGGAAACATTAGCGCAGCCTGAAGATTAATCTATAATAAAAATACCATTTCCACGAAATATGAAAACACATGGTCATTACCACCGCAATTTGTCATTAGGAAATTTTCGCCGAAATGAAATCACACAATACTAAAATAGAAACCTGCACAATTATTTTGAGAGTGCACACACACACACACACACACACACACACACACACACACACACACACACACACAGAGAGAGAGAGAGAGAGAGAGAGAGAGAGAGAGAGAGAGAGAGAGAGAGAGAGAGAGAGAGAGAGAGAGAGAGAGAGAGAGAGAGAGAGAGAGAGAGAGAGAGTGTGTGTGTGTGTGCAAGAGGCATCGCATGGGATGGATGTGAGGGCAATGATAATGCTAATTGCAGGAACAACAACAAGACAGGCAGGTAGCTGACAGCAAATAATGGGAACGTACCGCATACCCCTCCCTTCCTCCCCTCCCCTCCCCTCACTAACCATCCCGAGGCCCCTAAGCCCCTCACCCTCTTTCCCTCATTATCCCTCCCTTTACTCCCCCACATTCTTTCCTTTCCTACTTCCCTCATGGCGTTCATCAATCACAATACCATTTCTTCCACCTATTATTTCTTTACACGGAGAGAAAGGGAGGGAGGTGAAGGGAAGGGGAGGGAAGGGAAGGATCTGAAGGGGTGAGGACGAGGAGTCAACGTATATAGGTCGAGAGAGAGAAAGGGAAAAAGGAAAGTGGAAAAAAAAATGGCTAAAATATTGGAAGTATATACGAGGGACGAAGAGCTAGACTAGAGGAAGTTCGAGAAGGAAGTTGCAGGAATTTGAAGAAGACGGTGTAGGAAGTTGGTGCTGTAAGTTGAAGGAGATAGAAGAGGAGCAGGAGAAAGGGTACAGCAGAAGGAGGAGGAGGAGGAGACGGAGGAGGAGGAGAAGGACGAGGACGAGGACGAGGACGAGAAGGAGGAGGAGGAGGAGGAGGAGGACGAGAGGGAGGAGGAGGAGGAGGAAGAGGAGGAGGATGAAGGAATGAATAAAAAAGAAGGGGAAAAGGCATATGAAAAAAAGAAGGCGGGAAAAGAGAGAGAGAGAGAGAGAGAGAGAGAGAGAGAGAGAGAGAGAGAGAGAGAGAGAGAGAGAGAGAGAGAGAGAGAAACCACATAACATCTTCCTTCCCAGGCGACGTATGACGGGTCCACAAACGCTATACTGATATACACATCAGGCATAAGTTTACCAATGGGCACAGCTGAGAACTTTACTTTAAGCTCCTCCACGAAACTTGGGACCCAGAAAAGTATTACCAGGAAACCCACTTAGCGTCAAATAATTAATCAGCTGAGCAATAATATGAAAAAAAAAAAAGATGACAGGAAAATATAAATATCCACATTCACCTCAATTTTACCACACCTTGTCGCAATATAATGTAAAAAGAAAATTGCATAACCTAAAATGGAAATTGTGTAAGAATGAGCGCAGGAGAGAAGAGGGAGGAGGGAAAAAAAAAAAAGGTCTTTGGGGGGCAGAGGAGGAGGAGGAGGAGGAGGGGGAGGTACAGTAAGGCTTAATTAACTTACTTTTATTATTTCTTATGTTTTTTTTTTTTTTTTCGCACCCCCAGTTTCTGCGCGTTGGCATAATCTGATAATCGTCTGGGAATCATGAGATTAGGCGGGAGATGCTTTTGGGGCGCCTCCTGTTGGTGTGTGTGTGTGTGTGTGTGTGTGTGTGTGTGTGTGTGTGTGTGTGTGTGTGTGTGTGTGTGTGTGTGTGTGTGTCTGAGCTGCGTTCCCTTTAACAGGACTCTAATGCACCCTTCTCTCTGTGTGTGTGTGTGTGTGTGTGTGTTCATCCATTTCAGAGCCGCCGCCGGGGCTGGTGTGGGGCGGCAGCGGGGCGGGGCGGGGCGGCGCAGTGCAGAGTGATGGCTCCATGTCCAGGACGAGACTCAGCATTGTAGCCTCCCGAGACACTGCCTACACCACCATCACCTGCTCCACCACCAACTCCTCCTCCATCGCCCCACTCCACACCGTGTCCACCATCCTCAGAGTCAATCGTGAGTAGCTGGGCTGTTGTGGGGTGGAGTGGAGTGCGTCTGGTACATTCATTGATCTACAGTCGCTTGCCCGTCACCACTCAGATCCATATTCCTAAACGTTCCGGCGTCTTATCTCTATTACTTTCAACGCTCTTTAGTGGAAGTTATTGGTGTTTTCGAAAGAGTTTTATGATTCTAGTGGTAGTTTCATGAGGATTGAGCATCATCAGAGAGGGGAAATGCTCACGAGAACCCGCCTCATCATCCAAGCGGCCTTCAAAAATAGATCTAATAACACCAGAAAGCATCTCAGAATGTACAGATCTCACTTAACCTTCTTCAACGTTCATTCCTCAATCTTAAAACCCCCGATCTGCTGAGAGTGTATCTGTTACCAGGTTGCAAAGAAGTTGTTAGCAGATCAGAAAACTCAAGATTGAAGGAAGGCATAAAATAGCAGAAGTGAGTCTGGCAAATTAATAGTCTTCCGATCATACTCTGCACTGTGGATACTCTGTCTTTTCTAGCTAGCTATTAGATCCTAAGGTGTTCTCGTTAGGATCCAATAGCAAGCAGGAAATAGAAAAGGAAATAGGAACTGGTCTGGTTGCTGTAAGAACAAGAGTTACAATAAGTTTCAAGAAAAAAAAAGTAGTGTTAAAGTAATACGGGGTAATATAGGGTTGTGAAATATAGTACATAGCTACCCTTTCTGAATCTTCTTAAGCCAGATATATGTGAAGCAGAGAAAAGTACAAGGAAATCCTGTAGCAAAAAGTAATGGCGCAGGAATTATGTTTTTAATCCCTGCTACGAGTCTTAAACTTTTAATGTGTAGGGATAACTTGGTCATCAGGTACACACAATGGAACACGCACACCCACCCACACCCATCCATCCACTCCCAACACCCACACTTACCCATCTACCTCCAACACACACTCATAATATCGTTCTCCATACGTCGCAGTACCGCCGCTCGAGGTGAAGCTGCAGGCACCAGGGGCGTGGGTCAGCGCAGGCCAGCAGAGCGTCTTCAGGTGCCGGGTGACGGGGTCTTCTCCGGAGCCTGTCGTGCAGTGGTGGCTCGGGGGACGGCAGCTCATCCCCAGCACGCCGTCTGTGAGTATCTCCCATCCACCACCTCCTTTACTGCCTAAAACACCTCTTATCACTTTTTTTTTCCTGTATTTTCCTTATCGTTACCTATATCTACGTATTATAACTTTTTTTGCGGTATTTTTACTGTCATCTAAAACACTTATCACTTTTGTTTTGTACTTTCCTTACCACTTAATACACTTACTGTAATTTCTTTTCCACTACTTTCCTTATCACCAAAAACACCTTCCCTTCTCGTCCAGTAATATCCCCACCACATAAAGCACCTTGTACCATTTTCTTTTTCAGCACTTTGTTCTAGCACCCACAATAAATTTAATCCCGCTAATTGCATACAGCCCTTTGAAAAATGCTTGACACCTGTATGCAGTAGTGACGTAGAAAATGCTTAAGAGAAACCAACTCGACACAGCTCTTCTCAGTGAGTAATGGTGACAGGAGACGTGTAATTTTGCATCTAGACGGACATGGACTGGGACAAGATCCTAATGACAGTCCCGTTCTACTTCGTTCTGCCATTTGAATAATTTTAGTGATAACCCTTGAGAAGACATAATATTTGGCATATTTTCTACATTATGTACTGTTTTGCATTAGATACTGTTAATCCATACTCGGTTTTAATGTTGCCATACGCCCGTATTCTAAAACACCTCTGCACCGCACCTCCACTACTTTCAAAAGGGTCTAATTGAAGTTACACGGGTTCATGAAGGTGTTTTTACGATTGTAGTGACAGATTAACAATATCTATACATTTATAATAGAAAAAATAGACTTGGGATCCTGGCAAATAATCTCTGTGGCTTTGGAAAATAGTCCCAGTGAAAGAGCAGAGCGTTTTAGAACAAGGGTTAATGGGCGACAGACAAGCAGGCAAGGCGAGTGCTCTTAGTAATGTAGAAACAGCTGCATCAAAGCCTTTCTACCCTAACCAGACATTAAAGGTAAACATAACCAAGCTTCACTTTTTCTTTTTCGACTCCCATGGTACCTCAACACACGAGTCTTTTCTAGCCAATGGAGGAAATATGGTGCTTAATATAATTTTTTCTCTGAAGAAGGGAACATAGGGGAAAATATACTATGATTAATTTTCAGTCAAGATTCTCTCTCTCTCTCTCTCTCTCTCTCTCTCTCTCTCTCTCTCTCTCTCTCTCTCTCTCTCTCTCTCTCTCTCTCTCTCAGTGGTCGGGAGTGCTACCTTCTTTAATGGCCCACCTGTCACTGGAGGATTCGGTGCCCGTCGGCTCCATGGACCAAGCGCTCGCCATACGGCAAATTATGACCACGATTTTATGTCGTCTTCCCTCTTTTTTTTTTAAACCCAATCAATCAATCAATCACCGTCACCCTTCCCCCCCCCCTCTCTCTCTCTCTCTCTCTCTCTCTCTCTCTCTCTCTCTCTCTCTCTCTCTCTCTCTCTCTCTCTCTCTCTCTCTCTCTCTCTCAGCTGTAGGAGTGAAAAGGCCAAAGGAGGAGGACTCTTGACAAATGAGTTTCCCGCAACCTTGACTGTTCAGGTTATCTATCTCATCCAAGAAAGCAACGCCCGTCCCCTACCACTCCTCCTGCCCCTCTATACCACCATACCCACCGCCTACCACCCTCTTCCTAGAATTACTTTTACCCTCCATCTCACTTACGTAACATAGACGCTGCGAAGAATATTCAGCCTCCTTTTTCATAATAATAATAAAATAATGATAATAATGAAAAGGATGATGATGAAGTAATGCTGCTATTGATGAGGGCAAGACAAGAGAAACTGGAAAGAAAGAAGAAGGGAGGAAAAAATAAATGCAGGAACCGAGAAGGAAAAATAGATAGATAGGAGGAGGAGGAGGAGGAGGAAAAGAATAAGCAGACACCCAAATACCTGCTGTTACGAGGATGTGTGCGAGCAAGAGAGTAAAGGCGAAGGCTGGCATGGAAATTTTACTGAAAAGGTTGAGAGAAAAAGAAAGAACAACAATTCTAACTTCTATAAATTAAGACCAGGAGGAGAACAAGGACGAGGCTGAAGACAAGAAGTGAGTGAATTAGGGAGAGAGGGAGGGAAAGAGGATGGGCAGTTAAAGAAGAAAGCAAAAGATCGAGAAACGAGAAGAACGAGAAGAAAAGAAAAATGTTACTGTTGAAGAAGACAGAGCGAAAGAATTAAAGGGAGCATGATGAAGTGAAGCTCGTGATAAAGTTAAGTAAGAAAGATAATACAAAAAACACATAAAAATGGCGAAGAAGAACAAAATATGATGCTCTACAAGTGAGGGAATGCTGGTGAAACACAAACACAGCGCCACGGTGATGATAGTGTGATGGAGCTAAAAACTTGCACTAATTGAGTTTCTCGAGCCAAACTAATCCCCACCTGAGAAAAGTTTGGAACAAGACCTACTACGGGAAATTATTCTTCTTGGGAACGTCTTCCTCCTCCTGCCTCCCACACACACCGCACACACTGCCAGCCTGCCTTTTGGGGATCGACCAGGGTGCGGCAGAGGTAACTTTCACCCACGCAGATAGTTTGCACCTTCAAGAACCTTAAAACCTATCCAATTTTTTCTTTCTTCAGTCCATTAAGGGATGAAGCCTCGTGTGTTTCGAGTCACTTCCGCATCCATGTAAAGTCAGCCTACATGAAGGCTCCTCTGTGAAATTGTAACCTTTCCACTATGTGGTACATTCATTACGGTTAGCTTAAATAACCTAATATAGCCAAAACATAGCCTGATTTATCTTGGGTGAGGGAGAACTACTTAAGGAAAAATCTCTTGGGAGAAATGTCCGTGGGGAAAAGTTTCACCCCAAAATAATTCCCTCCTCGTGGTTAATCCTCGACTCTAACTTTGTATAATATGACTTAATCCATCACGTAGTAAAATATTGGTAATTCGGAGAATTGTTGTGGGTGGAATGCTTGTAGGGGAAAAGTAACCTGAAGAAAAATGACTATGCAATGACAGACGACCAGTACCACTGCCGCGCGGAGAGGATACACGATATTAAGAAAAGTTTACAACACGGGACTAAAAAGAAAAGAATCAATATCTAAATGATGAAATTATTACTACAATGAACCAGAACTAAAAGAATAATAAAAGAGGAAATGGGCATTGAACAAAATAAAATGGTGGTGAATTTGAGCAAGCGTAAGATCGATAAAACAGGTACAGTAGTTAGGTATCTTTAAATCCAGCCCTGTTTTAACATGCATCCGTATCTCTCTATCCGTATCTCTGTCTATATCCTCCGCATCGAGCGAGACCAAAGTGGTTGAAGTGATCATGAAATGTAGACAAAGGTTTCGTAACAACATTCCATTAACATTGTAACTGGTTTTAAATGGTAATAGTATTCAAATGGAAGGTTTCTCCTCACGTTGGCTGGATGCTCGTGGATGACTGGAAGGCAGCGATGGCAATGGCATTGACGAGGACATGTAAGGGGTGTGTGTGTGTGTGTGTGTGTGTGTGTGTGTGTGTGTTACAAAGCCCCGTCGCGAGCAGTGTGCGGCGCGCTACTTACACATACACAGAAATATAAGTTTTGTTCGGTCGAACAAATTCTGAATACGAATGAAGCTGTGATTTATCAGCGTTAATCGTGCAGCGCTCAAATTACTGTTCACACACAAATCTGGATAAAAATTACACTGAACCGGAGCTGCAAGTAATGCGGATAGCTATTTTTACACACACACACACACACACACACACACACACACACACACACACACGACTGGGGAGAGTGAGATATGGCTGAAACAGAAGAAAGAGAGAGAGAGAGAGAAAGAAAAGGAAAGCAACAATATAAACAAAACATTCATTGCTACATTACCTCAGTCGTATAATTAAACGTTTCAAGTTGTCTACGTACATACTTACAAAAAGACGTGAAAGAAGCCACAACCAAACAAGCTAACAAGAACACCAACGCAACAACCGCCCTTGGAACTAACTATTACTCCATCACCACCACCACCACCACCACTACTACCGCCCATTGCCGCCACCACAGATCACCACCATTACATCCACCACCAAGCAAAACCACCATCCATACATCACCGCAATGCACCACACCACTACCCCCTATACTTTCCACTCACCACCACCACTACCACCACCGCCATCACCCCCCACCATCCACCATCACCACAAACTAGCCACTAAGCGCCACCAACACCCCACCGTATACCATTACAGGGGCCACCACACGCCAGACACCACTCTCCCTCCTGTCGTCCTGGCTTGGTTTATGCTACGAGATTATTATGTCAACAAGAGTCTGGGAAGTTGTGCTGTCCCTTCACGTGTCCCGAAGGCGCTGGAGAGAACTGGGAGTTGAGTTGGGTTGCCTTAAAGCAGAACACTTGACTTGAGAGGCAGAGTACCATCCTTGGAGTGGTAATTTGGGGTGTAAAGGTCAAACAAAGCGTTCTCAATTAGGGGATTCGTCATTGCGTTTCTTCAGTGTTCGGTGACTTCAAAGCGGATGTCCGGTGTTTTGTTATTCGTTTACATATTGGTTATTTACTGATATAAAGTCTGGTCATATCAGCAATCGGCTTATATCTATACCTGTTAAATATTCGGCAGTCATTATTTTATTTGCCACTCTACCATAATATGTGTTTAATTATCTCTTTGTTAGTCAGTCATCCATAAACATCTGGTCATCTCAGTCGTCTAATTACCAGTCAGTCGTCCATAATAAAAATTCAGTCATCTATTTACGTACCAATCACCCATAACAATTCAATCAGTTAGTCAGTCACCTGTAAACATTCAATCACTCATTCATTTATCTATCAGTCAGTCACCAACACTAAACTTCCAGTCATTCACTTAGCTAGCCAGTCATCGAAAAAAACACCTCCTCCTACTTAACGGCTAATAAAACATCATAAACACTCCATCATATCTCGGCTCTCTCGGCCTTCAGTCATCATATATCACCGCCATCCGTAATAAACTATCATATATCCATTCACCGGTCAAGCAACCAATCACCCAAAGTAAACATTCAGTCACTAACATTCACACTCTCCGGCGGCACTCAGCCATTCACACACGAGTCAGTCACGCGTATTAAGTATTCAAGCACGCACTTACCGATCGGACATCCACAACAAATACTCAATCATCCATTCACCGATCAGTCAGACATAACAAACACTCAATCATCTAAAATTCACTCACTCCAGCAGCGTTCAATCGTGCCCCAAACTCTATACGTCCTTCAAGTCCAATCAGCTTCCCTTCCACTTAGCCCTCACTAGATATTGGCTACATAGGAAACAATAACCTTTTTTTGAAGACGTTACCTCTTTGATAAACAACCATCAGGAGTATTTCTTGCTACTACCAACCACTCCTCTAATTGTGGCCGCTTGGAAGGGTTCTACTCTATGCTGGAAGATAAGAACTCTTTGTACGGTTGAAAGAATGTTGGTTCGTTGATTAACTATGAATGCAGAACGGGTAGAGGAGGTAGAAAGGAAAGGTAAAGATGTAGGTAGAAAGGTAATGGAAGAGGGGCGTCAAAAAGGGAAAGAATTAAAAAGAGGGAAGGGAAGGATAAAGGGAAGTACAATAGTTAAAGAGGATGAGAGAGAGAGAGAGAGAGAGAGAGAGAGAGAGAGAGAGAGAGAGAGAGAGAGAGAGAGAGAGAGAGAGAGAGAGAGAGAGCTAAATTCACACAAGTACACCATCAAGACTTATAAAGTAAAGCATGTCATATTTTTTATACTCAGTGCTTCTATTCATCTCTTTGTCAGTTCCTGCTCTTCCTCCTCCTCCTTGATCAATCTCCCTATCACCCCCTCATCCTCCTACCCCTTCATCGTTTTACCCTTCCATTTCTTCTTTCTTCTTCTCCTGCTCCTCTAGTTAAGGTTCTTTCCTTCGTTATATCTGGTACATATTTTACAGCTCAGATAAGGAAGAGAAATCGAGGGAGGTGGGTTATCAAGGATCAAGATTAAAAGGAAAAGAGTAACTTCTTTTTCTCAACAGGGAAGGGAGGAAGCCTTAAACCTTTGACGAGATTAATTAACAGCCAAACGTGAAACCGCGTAGGCAGCCAAGGAGCCACAAAAATGTAGACTGTTATAAAGATTGGCGAGAGAGAGAGAGAGAGAGAGAGAGAGAGAGAGAGAGAGAGAGAGAGAGAGAGAGAGAGAGAGAGAGAGAGGCACGCTTTTGAGATTGATTAGTTATTAAAGTAAAAACACTTCCAAAAACGCTTCAATAGGTCATAGCGGGGTATTATTAGAGAGATCAATGAAGAGCCGTTGGAAAAACAGAGAGAGAAAGAGAGAGAGAGAGAGAGAGAGAGAGAGAGAGAGAGAGAGAGAGAGAGAGAGAGAGAGAGAGAGAGAGAGAGAGAGAGAGAGAGAGAAAGGTTGGCCCCACAAAGCAATAATTTTTAGTTCACTCCAGACAGCCTTTATATCCTCGTAGCGTAGCGCGGCATGTAATCCATCTGTGTTGGCGAAATTGTGGCTAGTTTGCTGCATTTCTTTGTTCAGAGTACTTACACTACACCACATATCCTGACGCAAGGACATTTAGTACAGTTTAATGGCGCTTAATGAGGTATTTTTCCTTGCGTTATTTGCACGCTTTTCTTGTCTTGCTGTTGTTGTTGTTGCGGTATCAGTTTTGCAGTTAGAATAGAATGTTGAGGAGTGGTAGTAAGGTTCAAGGTTTCTCCGCCACACTAGAGTGGAGAGCAGACCTGGAAGTCTGGATACCTGGAAACCAGCGCACATTCATGGTGTTGTATTCAATGTTCAAGGTAGAGGGGGGGGGTGCAGCAGAAATAAAGGAGGCACGAGAATAACTGTCACATGAAAAGAAGACACAGAAATAGAATTCGTATGTAAAATATGTCACGGATTTGGACTACGCTTGGTTTCATTAAGTTAGTTTATTTTTTTTTAATATTTGACAAATTCCCAGAACATTCCATTTATTCTTACGTTGTAGAATATACCATTCTTTCTGTGTATTTTTTTCTGTACTATCATCTCCCTTGCAATTTTTTACCTACATTCCTCGTGCTGACACTAAACAGACACGTGCATTGCCTTGCTCTTTTTAATACAGTATGGTGATCTTGTATAATCTGACAACTGGATCTTCCCACATAAAGTGATTTTTTTTTTCTTAATATGGAATTTTATTCGTATGTTCTTAAAAGAATAAAATCAATTATTGCAATACTTCACCGTGGTATCATAAAAAAAAAAAAAGTTACTTTCATGGTGGTGTCGATGTATAGCATGAAATAACTACAGATGAAGGAAATTTCGAGGTACAAATCCAGTTTGCGTCCTCACCTCACCTCCCTCCCCGCTCCCCATGCAGGCCCACAGAAGATTATCTCATGTAATCCCCAAATGTGATTACCCTAACGTCACGTAATAAGCTCCTTGTAGCCATTCCAAACGTCCACTCCCGCAGTTACTTACATCACCGGCAGGCTCACCTCACACTCTATCACTCACGCAAGCTTCGTCACCTTACACGACGCAGAGCTGAAGCGGTGCAATATTTGCCACCGACTTAAAAAAGAATAAGGACAAATATCAAAGCATGCGGGAAATCAGCACTTATTACGTTCTGGAAACTAGAAGGCATCCTTTGTTGTTGTTGCACTTAGCAGGATGGTCAGGAAGGAAGTTTAAGAGGCTTTGTAGTGTTGCAAGAATGATTTCCTCGTAAGTCTTCATATGTGTGGTTTTGAGCAAGGTTATTGATGAGATTACCTAATTTTCGTTATTCAGTTTTAAAATGGTCCATAGTTTATTCTGTTTGTTTAGAAAAAGAAAATTACCTGGCTAGTCAATGAAGAATGAAATATCAGTGTGGAAGGCAGTGAACCATAGCATCAGTAGTGTGACGGTGTTCCATCTTGTTTGAAAGAAAAAAAGTCTATCCTGCATCTGTCAAAGGAGTCTGGTGTGTTGCCACATTTTTACTTATTTTTCATATATTTGTGAATTTTTATCGGACACAATAGGAAATACCAGTTTACCAATGTCGTAATAAGAAAACATGTTCACGGCATAATTATGTGGGACTATCACAGCTATAGCACACTCGGGGTGGTTGCCTCCGGGCCGGCACAACGTACGGGACATATTGCCTGTCACACACAACATTGCCTCGTCCCTCCAGCACACCTGTTTCCATTCCCGTTTCTTGTTAAATCCCTCAATTCTTGCGTTGACATTCTGTTTGCTCTGGTTTCAGCGCTGATCGCCAGGGCAATACTTACTTGCCGTCACTACTCGACTTGACGATTCTTTCCTTGCTTTCGTTTTGGGTGTTTTGCATGATGAAAATTAACGCACACTATTTCAATACTACTAAGAAAACAAAAGCGAATTAAATAAATGAACTAGATTCAACTAAAATAAACCTAACCTTCAACACTACGAGGCTAACTCTTAATTAAATTCTACCGGAACCCTCGCCGTCTTTTGGATGCTCCCCCGCCGCCACGGGAATGAGGCCAGGTCCCTCAGTACGTTACTGTTTTACACGTACCCAGCAGGTTTAGTGAAGGGCGGCATTAGTGTCCCGTGGGGTTCAGACGTTAGCTCGCTACGATTGAAAGCTTGTAAGTGATGTTTAGATAATAGTGAATTCATTTAACTTGTTTATTTATTTTTTTAGCTTTACGAGGAAAATTGTGACACGGACGTTCATGCAGAATAACCGGGAAACAAGAACAAAAATAATAAAAGTCTAGTAAATGGAGTAATAAACGAAAATAAATGCTGACGAAGGGAAGCGAGTTACAGGATGAATTACACAAAAGGCGATTGTTTCCCGCCATGGTGGTTTCCATACAACATTTCTTCTCAGTGTTGTCAGGGTCAGCGGCCTGCTTTTCCTGTCAGTTGTACGACGAAATGATGGTGAATCTCTATCGGCCAGAGAGTGGGGTTTGACTCGAAGTGTTGCGTCACCCTCTTTTCAAATATCTACTATTTTTCGTTCTCTCTAAATGCATTGTAAATATCAACACATCCACACGTAGCCTGTGTACACAGGTGGTGTCTGCTCTCAAGGCACTCGCTGTGTTTGCCGAAGTGAGCTGTCGTGCTGCACCACCTGGCAACAGCTATCTATAAATTCGAGAAGAATATATATATATATATATATATATATATATATATATATATATATATATATATATATATATATATATATATATATATATATATATATATATATATATATATATATATATATATATATATATATATATAACCCAAAAATTACATACAAACCTTTCAAATGAAGCATGCTAATTCATACTACGATATTACGAGCACATTGATAAAAAATTATCGCTCATCTGTGTACAACCTCTGATTTGTTGAATACTTTCTTTGCCGTATTGAAAATATAAACAGAAACCTTATTTGCTGTCTAGCAAGGTATTTCAAAATTATTTATGATTAATCTAAGTAACCAAGGCTTCATAACTACGCATTAATGCTAAATTTTCCTTATCTGTGCCAGTTAACAGTGCATCTTCAGGAGGCAACGCAGCTGTTCGGAGAAAGGCTGAGCTCTCTGAACCAAGTTTTACGAAGCAGTACAGGTTAGAACGCTGCACCGTCATTAGTAGCGGCGTTGTTTAGTCTGTTCATCCGAAGCTCTAACCCACACATTCTAAGCCTAACATCGGGTGTTTTCGCCCCGAAAAAAAATAGGTGCTCATGATAAAACAGACTGCGCAACAAACTGGAGCCAGACTTGCAGAAGCTTCGAGCAAACTTGACTTAATAACAGGTCTTTTCAGTGGCGGAAAACGTCCCTGGTAATTAGTATGGCATCACGCATGTTAGGGAATTACGTAGTGAGGTCATAATGCCTCTGCTGCCCTGGTGGTGGTGGTGGTGGTGGTAGTGTTGCTGGTGGTGCTGGCTGCGGTAGGAGTGGTGGTGATGGCGATAATGATGGAGGTGTATGACCATACGAATTTAAATTCCTAATGTGTGTGTGTGTGTGTGTGTGTGTGTGTGTGTGTGTGTGTGTGTGTGTGTGTGTGTGTGTGTGTGTGTGTGAGTAATGACACTCATCCTCATCAACAGAGCAGCAACAACTGTGATTCCACTACAGGCCTTCCCCAACATTATCCCCTCGTTTATGTTGACTATCCGTCTGTTCCAAGCTAACTACAAAACAGTCAAGTTGCCCGTGCCTTGTTCTACCATTCCTACATTATAGGTGTTGCTTCAGTCGTCTGTGTACTGTACTGTCTGCTCTTTGGATGACGTGTCTTACCCATATCCATTATTTTCGAGTAAAAATGTCTTCGGCTTTGCTCTCAGTAATTCATGACGTTGTCTTCTTGTCTCGAACTTGTTAAAAAAAGAAAAAACTATTTTCCTAATTCACCTTTGAGGCTTATTTTCAGGATTTCCGTAAGGCTTCTACGTAATATATGCATTAGCACAAGTAAAATGTAGTGTTTATAAACCTTCTTCAGGGAAAGTGGGAGATTACTTTTTATAATAATGTTTTCTTAAATCCTCTGACCGTTAGTGTTTCTTAAGCTTGATAAAAAATTATGTAGGTACAAGCTTAGAGAATAATCTTGAAAGACACTACGGAAAACAAAAGGGGGAATGATCGAGTTATTCAAACATTTTAATGCATGTAGTCATACTTTTTTTTTTTTTAATTAACTAGTAAGGTCATTAGTTTAACATAAGTACTCCACCCACTATACGGAACCAGTACTAGTAAACCCTACCGTGTCATCACTAACCGAATACAATAGAACAGAGATGAACTGCGATTCATGAACGAGGTCAGACAGTGCCAGATATAATGGCGATGTGATCCACCTCGCACTTCGGCACGAAGATAATAACTTAAAGGTAAAGATTCCCTTTAACTTTTGTGCTCACCTCGTTGTTGTCTGGGATAAAAAGAATATTGGTAATTGTACCGTCAGGGTCTCTGGGGGCGTGTGGCTCCTATTCAGTTTCATTCCATTCATTCCATGGAGGATATTTTTTGTTTGCTTCTGTTTTTATTTCCTGAGCCTGTGTCAAGCTCCTGGTATTTTTAGACACACACACACACACACACACACAATGACAGAGAGAGAGAGAGAGAGAGAGAGAGAGAGAGAGAGAGAGAGAGAGAGAGAGAGAGAGAGAGAGAGAGAGAGAGAGAGAGAGAGAGAGAGAGAGAGAGAGAGAGAGAGAGAGAGAGAGAGAATGGCAGGAGGGGAACGTAAAAATACAATCAAGAAAAGGAATAGCTGATGTCATGAGAAAGAGAGAGAGAGAGAGAGAGAGAGAGAGAGAGAGAGAGAGAGAGAGAGAGAGAGAGAGAGAGAGAGAGAGAGAGAGAGAGAGAGAGAGAGAGAGAGAGAGAGAGAGAGAGAGACATAGAAACACGGGACAGATGCAACAAAACACGGGAATCACTGAAAATTAAAGGGTACCACTTCAACTAATGCCAGAGAATAAACACGAAGGAGGAAGCAGAGGGACAGAGGCAGGAGCAGTAAATATATCGCAAGAACACCACATGAGACAGCGAGAGAGAGAGAGAGAAAAAAAAAAACGCGTAGAAGTAGAGAAGGGGCAACAAGGGTTTAAACATGGACAGTAGGAATAAAAATAAGAGCAGAACAGCTGGGGAAGACATGTGTGTGAGAGAAAGAGAGAGGGAGCAGGAACCAAGCAGGAGAATATGGGATAGAGAAATCAGGGGATGAAATAAGAAAGGCTTGTAGTACAGGTGCTGAAGAGATCAAAGTCAGGATGAAGAAAGAAAGAAGAAAAGAAAATATGAAAGAAAGAAAGAAAGAATGGAATGAAGGGAGGAGGAGGTCAAGGTCTGGAAGGAATGAGGAAGGAAGATTATGAAAGGAAGGAATGAGGTAGTAAAGGAAGGAAGACAGTGAGGTGACGGTGAGAAGTAATGAAGGAAGGAAAAAAATGACGGACTGAATGACTGACTAACTGAATGAATGGATGAATAAGTGAATGAGTGAATGAAGAAATGAAGAATCTAGTTACGGTAACAAAAAACAAAAGAAGAGGATGAAAGAAAGGAAATAGAGATGGAAAGAAGAAAGGAGAGAAAAGGAGGAAGAAAGAAAACATGAAGAGAAACGAAGAATAATAAGGTCGTAGTGTGCAGTAAAGAAATAAAGGATGAAAGGAAGGAAATAAAGAAGACCGAGAACATGGAGAGGAGTCAAGAAGGAAGGAAGAAAAGAACGAAGGAAAGAGAGAAGGAAAGAAGGAAGTAGGAATGGATTTGCGGTTTTCAGTAAAGAGGAAGAGGATGAAATGTAAGAAGAAGGAAATGAAGGAGAAAATTAAGGGAATACTGTTCGCAATAATGAATAAAGAAAGTTATTATTAAATAAAGAATATTATTAAAAGTACAAATGAAAAAAAGAAAAGGAAGGAAAGGAAGATCAGAGAGAAGGAAAGAAGGAAGAAAGGAAAGGAAGATCAGATATAAAATAAAGGAAGGAAGCAAGATCAGATAGAAAGAAGGAAGGAAAGGAGGAAGGAAGGAAGGAAGGAAGGAAGGAAGGAAGGAGGAAAGTAGGGAAACACAGGTTCACAATGGTGGGTAAAGAAAAATATTACGAAAGGTATGGATGAAAGAAGAAAGTAAATGGGAAGGAAGGCCAAACTCAAAAGAACGGAAAGAGAAAGACGATGAAAGAAAAGGAAGAAACAAGAAAGGAGAGAAATATAAAAATGAATGGAAAGAGCAAAGAATGAAGGAAAGTGAAATAAAGGAAAGAAAAGGAGCAAGCAGGAGAGGAAAAAAAATATATAGAAATCAAGGGAAAAAACGAAAATAAAGGAATGAACGAAGGAAGAAAGAAATTATCAATGAAGGAAGAGCATGAGAGGAGTGAAGGAAGAAAGGAAGGCTGAAAGAAAAAAAAATAAAGAAAAAAAAACAAGGAAGGAAGGAACAAATATGGAGGGTAAAAAAAAAAAGTGAAAGAAAGGAATAACTGAAGGAACAAAAGAATAACTGAAGAAAATAGAGAATAAAAGGAGTGAAGAAGGAAGGGAAGGAAGGAGAGAGTGAAAGTAGAAAGAAAAATTAAAAAAGCAAGCAAGCAAGCAAGAAAGGAAATAACAAATAAGGAAGGTAAAAAAAAATGAAAGAAAGGAATAACTGAAGAAAATAAAGAATGAAAGGAATGAAGGAAGAAGGAAAGGAGGGATGAGATTTTGGTGATGAGGAGTAAAGAAGTAAGGAGGTGACGCCATTACTTTAAAGGTATTGACAGATGAATCAGGAAGACCAGTGGCCCGCGACATTACTTCCCCCTGCTCCCTCCCTCATTCCCTTTCTTCCTCACTACTCTTCTTTATGACCTCTCTCATTTTCTTTCACTCATTTATTAATTAACTTCAATCATTCAGTTGTTCCTTTCTCACTCTTTCTCTGCCATTCTCTTTTGACCCTCTCTTTCTCTCATTCCCCCTCCTCAGTTCTCTCTCTTTCTTCTCCTCTTTCAGAGATTAATTAGCCATTTGCACCTTGTGTGTGTGTGTGTGTGTGTGTGTGTGTGTGTGTGTGTGTGTGTGTGTGTTATAGGGAATCTTACATTTACTTCCCTGACGGTCAAGAGCTGTTTCCATTCGTTTTATTATTATGTTTTGTTATTATCTATCAATAAACATCCTCAGCAACAACTACTATCAGCAGCACCACCAAGTCTACTACTACTACTACTACTACTACTACCACCAACACCACCACTACGACTATTACAATAACTAATGCTGCTGCTTCTTGTTCTACTATTACTACTGCTATAACTACTACTACTACTACTACTACTATTACTACTACTACTACTACTACTACAGTGTGTGTGTGTGTGTGTGTGTGTGTGTGTGTGTATCTCTCTCTCTCTCTCTCTCTCTCTCTCTCTCTCTCTCTCTCTCTCTCTCTCTCGAGTAATTGCAATCTCTACCTGCTAAAAATCTGCTGGAATGTATACTGGCCATCTCCTCGTGCACTTTTTTACACCTTCCTTGGCGTGCTTGGCCTATTTTTACCCACACGCGGCGAGTTGCGTGTCCAGGGAGCATCTGTTACACTCATCCACACACAGCCACGCAAGGTTACCGTAACGAAAAAAAAAGACCTCATCATTGCAATTATATCACGCAGTTTTTTTTCTGTTTTTTTACGCGAAGAATGCTCAGTCCGTGTTGGAGTATATATACACGCGATTTTAAATATTTTATCCCTGGTGTTGCCCTGCCAGGCTCATATTACTCAATTTGGCTCGTAGTGCGGTGAAAGTTACCCGCGTTGCTCTGCTGTGCCTTGTTTTCCCACGCGTAGTTTATTAACAGTAGCACGAAGTTTCACCAGATACTCTCTCTGTAGACCCGCACGCGTTGTGGTATCTGGTTGCCTCTATGTATTCATGTGTACTGATGGGGAAGACTAAAAATTTTGATATCACTTTACTGTAGAATAGACAAATATTGAAGCTTTTTTTGAGGAAAGCACAATACATCTCTCTTTGTCTGTGTGTCTGTCAGTCTATCGTTTCTTCCGCTGATAATTGTGAATAATTCGAATGGACGAAAGCAATGCATAAATAATTAAGATAAGAGTGGAATCTCTCTCTCTCTCTCTCTCTCTCTCTCTCTCTCTCTCTCTCTCTCTCTCTCTCTCTCTCTCTCTCTCTCTCTCTCTCTCTCTCTCTCAGCATACACAGCTATTACAGGTTCAGGGTCACTTGGTCTATGTATTGAGTGGCATCGACCAGGGCACTGCCGGTCCCTCCTTCATTCTTCTCGGTAAACAGATGGTTGCCACGTGAAGGTGTTCGGTGTCTCCTTACGTCCACCCTTTTGTCATTAGCACGGAAGGTCGATACTAACTGTTTGGCCAAGGAACTGCCGCTGCTCTGTCCTGCACCACGTTTCCATGAAGTGCTTTTGTGTTGTGTTGTAGCCATCTAGCCGTGTTATGTCTTGCCTCGCCTTGTTTTGGTTCTCTCTCTCTCTCTCTCTCTCTCTCTCTCTCTCTCTCTCTCTCTCTCTCTCTCTCTCTCTCTCTCTCACTCTCTGATTCTGCTATTGTGGAAATGTAAATAATTCAATAAACCAATCAATCAATTAATCAACAAATCACTTAATTTTTATCTGTGTCCGCTCTTCAGTGTCTGACAACAAATACAGAAAATAATGTAAAGGAAATGAAGCTGTTGTTCAAGATTTCTAAAGAAAATGACATATTAAAAATCATTATGATTAATAGAGATTTTAGATAATATCCATGAAAGACGCAACAAAAAAGGTAACTGAAGAAAAGCGATTTCGCACCTGCTGCATGATCGCTGTCACCTGAGGCCTTCGTCATTTTGTTTAATTTGTACCCGGATTAAAGTAACAATAAATTCACACAATTCCAGAGTCCGTCCCTGTGCACTGGCTTTGTAATCTCACTTACCAAGAATAATAAAAATCCAATGGAAATTGATTGAATATTGCGTGATGAAAATTAATCGACACACATACACACAACAATATTTCATTAAACCCTATAAGGTGAAGGTATTAATAAGATTCTATGTAACAATATACATATCGTGACATCAACCTCACGTAACTTGAACTGAATTGTAACTGAATTTCTATATTAAACATGTACGCAAGTATGTTTTCCTTGACTTCTATAATTAAACAAGAACGGAAACAAAACAAGTGAATAACACTACCAAGAAACAAGAGAAATAAAGAACACACATTTAATCCCCCGTTACCTGTAGTTCCTCCACCCTTTGGTAACCTCCAATAAATAGTTTTCCCTTAAATTTTTTCCCTGCTCTTCTTCCTGACCCTGAACATTGCGCCCTCTCCCGCCTGCAGGGGTTCGAGGGTGTGAACGTGAGTGTGAGCGAGGTGCGGCTGACGCTGGAACCAGGCGACCATGGAGTGCCGCTGGGTGTGCAAGGCGTTCAGTCCCGCCCTGCCCGGCACCGTCCTGCACGACCAGCTCTCCCTCGCAGTCCACTGTGAGTATACCTAGGTATGTACGGAGCCTCCCACCACCGCCACCACCGCCACTACCCACACCACCACCGCCACTGCCATCCACTGCATCGTCATTATCTCATTCCTCGCCATCACACCTACACGCCCCCTACCATCATCAGGCTTTCTTTTTGTTTCCGTTATCACTGCTCCAATGATACCAATAAAAGAAAGTCACTGTTATATACTGTTTTTCATTACCAATATTGCTATCATCAGTGCAGTCATCACCTACATCAACACTGTCGCCAGTCTTACTATATCTGTCTTTGCTATTGCCATTAATATACCGTGAATTCACTATTTCATTATTTCACCGGTGTGTGTTACTGTTACCCCCCGACGTCACTCACACCGCCTGCAATATTTCCATCTCAGTCCCTGTCGTCACCCACCCACTCATACTTGTACTAGGGTTACTGTTACATATTGCCCCTATCACTGACATCACAATCTCACTGTCAGAAGCTTTATTATCATCTTCATCACTTCCGCCCACCACCATTACATCACTGAGGACTTCATTAGCTGCTGTCACCACAACCATCAGTACCATCACTACTGCCGCCTCCACAGACACTATTCTCAGTCCTCTTCAGACTGTCACATCACGCTGAGAATGCTCCTCACCTCCTTTACCACTATCATCACCATCACCACCAAAAGATATAATAGATTTTACAACAACAAGTCCCAATACTAACTACTCATGCCACACCACCACTGGTTCGACAAGTCACTTATCGCAATAACCACCACCATTAACACTGGGACTATCAACATTACCAACACTTTAAGAACAAATATCATAACAATTACAAATATAATAAAGGTCACAGCTGCCTTTATCATAACCACAATAGCAGTCGTTGATGTCACTGGTGACTACCATCGCCCACCACAGACCACACTATTAACATTATTCCTCCATAACTATTAACTGCCCTTGCATAACGAGCATCCACATCTTTCACCACTACCATTACCACCACCATCACCACCACCATCATCACCACCATCACCACCACCACCACCACAACCTCATCAGAATACAAATTTTCTCATATATACTGACTCTCAAACACACACACACACACACACACACACACACACACACACACACACTTGACCTTCCGTATATCCTTTGGGAAATATTTACGTATTCAATGATCTGTGTAAAATATACTGCCAGTACTCGAATGTGGTAATGATATGTTACTATATTCTTGACCATTCCCCACTCTCTCTCTCTCTCTCTCTCTCTCTCTCTCTCTCTCTCTCTCTCTCTCTCTCTCTCTCTCTCTCTCTCTCTCTCTCTCTCTCTCTCTCTCTCTCTCACACCCTCCTCCATAAGCACCTCCTCTCGCGTTTCCCAATATTCCTCGCTTGCTTACTTCTGCTGCTGCCGCCACTCGCCCCCCACAAGGCCACAGTTCCCTCTTCTCCTCCCCCCAGTCCTACCCGTGGCCACCAGCACCGTGGAGGGCGGGGGCATGCAGGCTGAGGTGCGGGAAGGGGGTTCCATCACCTTCGTCTGTACCGTCAAGGCGAATCCAGACGTGTACAACATCACCTGGTACCATAACGTGAGTGTCTGCCTGTCTATCTGTCTGTCTGTTCGTCTTTGTGTGTTGGAAGGAAAGTTGGTTGGTAGAAGGGAGGAGAGGGTGTGTTATGGTGTCTGTTCTTTCTTTGTGTTCATTTGTGTGGGTGTTGCTGGTGTTGTTGCTGCTCTCTCTCTCTCTCTCTCTCTCTCTCTCTCTCTCTCTCTCTCTCTCTCTCTCTCCTTTCATGCCACCGTCACGTTTTCCTTCTCTTCTCTTTTTCTTCGTATTCCTTCTTCCATTTCTTTCTTCCCATTCTCTTTTATGTCTTCTCTTTCTCATGCATCCCTTCCTTCCTTTCTCCCTTTACATTCTCGCCCTCGTTTTCCTATCATATATCTCCTCTTGCTCCTCCTCCTCCTTCTCCTCCTCCTCCTCCTCCTCCTATACCTCCTCCTTTATATGGTCACGTCACTTGCCTATCATAGTTAAGCCGCCTAACACGAAATCGCTTCATCGCCCCACTATAACATGGAACTTCCCTCACTTTTCATCCGAGTTCAGTGGACACATATCCTGCTCTATTACTCCCGTGACTCGCCGAGACTGCCAACCAACCACACCCTTTCTAAAAATCTCCCGAGAATCTACTTTAATTTATGGTTATCTTAATTTCTTTCTTCCCCCCATTGTCCTTGTCACAGATACAGACAGACATACACACAGACCGACGCATATATATACACACACGCACACACGTACTACGCAATACACCTTTTATTTGTGCTGTGTTGCAATCCCTGTAATTAGTATTTATTAAAAGGACGTTACAGTGCAGAGTCACGCACGGTCTTTGTAGCTTTCATCACCACCACTCTCTTTTCTTCTAATTGCTCTTAATATCCCCTCTCCATCAAACATATATAATGGTGTTCTTTGTTGTTTTTTATGCTGCTACTGCTACTACTGCTGCTGCTGCTGTTGCTGCTGCTGTTACTACTGTTACTGCTACTACTTCACCACCTCCATGATTTTATCGACGATAATAATAATAATGATGATAATAATAATAATAATAATAATAATAATAATAATAATAATAATAATAATAATAATAATAATAATAATAATAATGATAATAATAATAATAATAATAATAATAATAATAATAATAATAATAATAGAAAAAATAACAAGAACAAGAAAAGAATAGTAACAACAACAACAACAATAACAACAAAAGCAACAGCAACAACAACAACAACAACAACAACAACAACAACAACAATAATAACAACAAAAGCAATAACAACAGCTATAAAATCAACAAAATCAACAACAACAACAACAACAACAACAACAACAACAACAACAACAACAACATTAATAAAAACGACATCATTAACAACAGCAGAAGCAGCAACAACAGCAGCAGCAGCAGAAGAAGCAGGCACTGCATCACACGGAGCTGCAGCACGCACACACGCATAATCCCTCGTTCTTTCAGCCTACAAAGATGAGAGCAAAAAAATGAGGATAAGAAAAAAATTCCCTGTACTTCCTCCTCAGTTTTCACCGGCGTGCAACAGCGTGTGATGAGTTCTTTCATATTTTTGCAACAAAGTGCTTTTTGTTCTGAGTCCCTCCCTACCTCCCTCCCTACCTTCCATCCTCCCCTCTCTTTGACTCCCTCTCTCCCTTTCCCCTCTCCCTTCCTCTTCCTGTTCGCCACAAAAAACTCGCTTGGTTGTGTGTCCCGCCACTCTTTTTTATATCCTCCTCGTCAAGTCCTGTTATTCCTTGGCCACATTTATGCTTTTTACACCCATAATCCCTCACCGTCTTCCCCTGCCTCCCTTAACCTCACCTAACTT
>NC_087165.1:16013511-16026011 GCF_035594125.1 Scylla paramamosain | reverse complement strand
TTAGCCAATTACTGATACAGCTCCGTTTTACTATAAAAGAACGTAATTAACGACAATGATAATCGTATGAGCAAAAACTGCTTCGTGTGGAGTTTCTAACACCGTCATCCACATTTTTTCTACAATCAGCGTCGGAATATGAGTCACTCTTTTTTGAGGACAGTTCCGGCATACTATTATGAAAGTAATCAAGAACAATTGTACCTCGTTAATTGATCGCCACAGGTAACCTTTTGTAGGATAGTTGCGGTCTGCACATGTCTGATGACGGATAAGCTGCAAGTTGAGTCAAGCGTGGTGGTAAAACATTATTCTATATCATCCCTGAGGGCACGGGGAAGTAAATAAGAGCGAGCAAAACCCCAGGGCCCTACAGCACTTTAGGAGAGTATTCAGAATGAGGAAACTAATTAAATCGCCAGGGGGAAGGTGCGAGCTGCAACCCTCACTTCTAAAGGAACAACACGGTACAAATGTATTTACAGAGCTATGAATGAATTTGTTTAAGTAAACATATACAGATACAGGACGAAAGTGCTAAATAAAACTCGCCTACACGCAAATTACCCTCGTTACTGACACAGAGATTTCTTAGTAACAGTTTATGTGGTTTTCCGATTAATCTGACTGTCCTTACAGAATGGCCGGCCAGCGTGGACGGATTATGTTCATCCACCTATGGCCATGAATAGAATATAGTAAAAGGAGACATGCACCAATAAAACAACCAAAAATCTGGCACCACTGGGCCAGAATACTAAGCATCTTTCCTCCTGCATGGTGGACGCACTCTATCGTGCCTGATGCCTCCTGACAGGTGAAAGCCGGAAAAGGGAAACCTTTCATACATTTCAACATTTTTTTTCACGTGTCGTGACGTTTAAGTCTGAAATATAAATATAAAATAGCACTAGAAAAGAAAAGTAGAATCATGCATTTAATGTAATGTAAATAACCTTTTCATCATGCTTGTTTCTTGAGAGGTAGAACTAATTTTTCCCACTTGCATTTTACGACAAAACAAAGAAAGTGAGACTGCACATCCCTCGTCTCCCAAGCCACGCCAATGAAAAGTCAAGGCTGAAGATCAAAGGGCGATATGAGGCTCCCCACCAGAGTTATTGCATAATTCAATAAAGTTACACCAGGTTTTGTCATTGTTCTACCCAGGATATTGTAAAATTATTATGTTAGCACATCAGGCCATATGAAAAAAAATATGAACACAGTAGAACACTGACAATATTTCTAATACATGGAATACTGTAACAAAATTTCAAAGGTAGCAACATAAGAAATAGAATAGTAGTGTGTGTGTGTGTGTGTGTGTGTGTGTGTGTGTGTGTGTGTGTGTGTGTGTGTGTGTGTGTGTGTGTGTGTGTGTGTGTGTGTGAGTTTTTTTTGCTGGGCTGCTCCCAGTTGAGGGTCAGGTGTGCTGCGGATGAGAATTATAGTACAGGTGAAGGCAAAGGAGGAGGGCGAGTCGGCCTCGTGTGGCACCTTTGAGGTCTGATCTCAAAGGTAACCAAAGTGATCACTTTCTCACCATCGCCCCACCAACCTGAACACTTCTCTGTGGCACACAATCTTCTCTAACGCAATACTAATTGAAATTAATCGAATGTAAAACTTATTAAATGTATTTATCTAAATTCAATCAGCACCTTATTATTATTTTTTTTTTTGTGTGTGTGTAAGCCGCGGAAAGCAATATGCGCACACACAAACCGATAATTACAAAACACATAACATTAGTCTGGATGCACGAGAGAGAAACCAAAAATCAGATACCAGAGAAAATTCACGCACTTAATATTGGATAAACACCACATTTTCTGTCATCGAGACCTACTCACAGAAATTAACTCACGCAAAGGCAAACCTGCTGCGGGATTAAGAGAGAGAAAAAAAGAAAATACAAAAAAAGGGCAACAAGCAGGTGCACATTAACGTATATGAGCTGTGTATTTTACGACTCACCCGTTCGACACTTAGCGAAGCCACTTAACAGCTATACTCTGGAGGCGAGCAGGGAGTGTAGGGAGCGTAGGCGAGAGGTATGAGTACTTGCCGGCCCATCAGTGGTGCTCAGCGCTGGCTAATCATAGCCGTAACAATTTGGGTTCACTTTTGTCCCTGGCCCGGGGAGGTAGAGGAGGTGAGGCGTAGAGAAGCGAGGATGTTTGGTGCACTTTGACTACTGGCCCATTACTCACTCTCTCTCTCTCTCTCTCTCTCTCTCTCTCTCTCTCTCTCTCTCTCTCTCTCTCTACAAGGTCACCACCACAACACATGCTTAACGTATAACCGAAAAGCAATATCCCTAAGTGTTCTTGCCGCAGTCAAGTATGATACAAGTTCCCGGCTGTAGCTTCTCTCCTTGACTTACTATATAGCACTTGTCTTAATTCCCAATGTGTCTGGGGAGGCAGGGATGTGTGTGTGTGTGTGTGTGTGTGTGTGTGTGTGTGTGTGTGTGTGTGTGTGTGTGTGTGTGTGTGTTTTCCCCTTCCACCTTACCTCCCCCCACACCCACACCCACCTACATACATACACACTACGTACTCTCTGACTTAAAAGACACGTACTTGCTTGCTCCAGGAAAAACTACAGCCATAAACATAAAAGGTATGCCACTCCGGGGACTCTAGGGATACTTACTGCAGGCAATTCCCAGACCTTAGTACTGGTGTAAGTAAAAATGACACGAGGGAGGAACAAGGGCCGCGGTACGTATTTTTCTTACCATTGATACATCACTTCACTTCTTTTTGTGTTTGTATTTGCAAGGAGAATGTAAGGCGGTGGAAGTCTCTATAATAGTAGTTACGCATGATGATGGAGTGTGCAATAGCTATGGTTCACCTGCTTCTTGATATGGCCTTGTGTACTAGATAGAATTCCTGGAAGGACGTGGAGTGCGTGGTGAAAAGAAAAAAAGTATTGCATGTGTTACTGTTAAATGGTTCCATAAAAGGGATACAAATCAAGTTGTTTTATTTAGAGAACAAGTCAGAATGCGCACGAGTAGTAAAATACTTGAGAAAACTGGATTTAAAACAATAAGATAAAAAAAAGTGAATTCCTAAAATCAATAGGACTGTAAAAGAGTGGAACAAACGTATCAAAAACGTAATATGTGCAAAGATGCTACTTAACTTCAAGAGGTGGATGGATAAATCTATGGGTGATGGTGACAGATGGTAAGCTCTAGGTTGGTTACTTGGCCTTTCACAATTTCCTAATTTTCTTGTGTTCTCATGTTCTTATATTGCTATTTCACATCAGTTCATAGTTGCATTATTTTTCTTCAAGGAAAATGTAAAATGTTGAAGAAAGGTTTTATCGTGGGAAGTTCACTCATTCTTTTGTATTTTTACCATCTCTTTGTTCTTCTGTTTAGAGTCACATCACTTATTATTTTTATTATTTCAGCATCTTCGTTCCTGTTTATGTGTAAGAAATAAACCCTTTATAGCACTACTCTCCTCTCCTTTCCATCATTGTTTCCTCTGTATATTTTATAAGGACATCACAATTTTTATTCGTCAGTAATTTAGTTCTTATAAATATGTAAGAAAATAACCCTTCACGTCATCCTCGTATTTGTAATTATCCTGCATGTTTCCATTTATAAGAAAATTACTGACTTTTTTCCATAACTTCATCGTCTTTGTTTTCCGAGATGTAACAAATTATCTTACGCAAATTAAAATGGGTAGTAATATAAGTGTTAGTGGCAGTAGTAGTAGTAGTAATAGTAGTAGTAGTAGTAGTAGTAGTAGAAGCAGCAGCAATACGTAGTAGAATACAATGTGTGTGTGTGTGTGTGTGTGTGTGTGTGTGTGTGTGTGTGTGTGTGTGTGTGTGTGCGCGCGCGTTAGAGGTATTACAAGAAAACATCAACTGTCCACTACATTCTCGTAATTAGCCAAAACACGCCTCGAACATGTAACAATAACCATTTGAAGTGGCATTACAGTAAGTAGTTCCATGCATTCATACAGTTACAAAAGTCTTCCAGGGAAAAAGAAATTACATAATGTCTTCCACTGAGACTGTCCTCTTGCTGGCAGGAGTCGCAAGCATTCCTAGCCGACTCAGGACGCGTAGGACTCACTTTATGCAATCATGAGCTTACCAAACATGAGTAAAAGTTACATATAAGCCGAAAACAGGTAGAACTCGGGTAAAAAAAATAGGCATTAAGAGTCTCAAGGAATACTAGCAGACTCGAAAAGCGAACGACTCACTTTATACAACCATGAGCTTACAAAACATGCGCAAAATTTACATAGTAGCTTTAAACAAATAGTAGAAGGTAGAATTCAGGTAAAAACATAAGTATTAAGAATCTTAAGCAATAATAACAAACTCGGGAACTCTGGAGTCACTTGAAATATTCCTGAGGTTACCAAAAAATGCGTAAAAATGATCTATCAAAAGAAAACAGATAACAGAAGGTAAATTCAGGTAAAAATAGGTAAAATTTAAGTATTAGGAGTCCCAGACAGCACTAACAAAATCGAAAAGCGTAACATTCCCTTTACACACAAGAGTTTATCAAACGTACGTAAAAATCACATATTAACATAAACAGATAAAGACAGAACTCAGACAGAACGTATACGTCAAATTCAGGTACGAGTATTAGGAGTCCCAAGTAATACTAACAGACTTAGGTAGCACCAGACTCACTTTAAACAGTCGTCAGCTTACCAAACGTGCGTAAAAGTGACCTATCAGTAGAAGTCAGGTGAGGCGAAATCATCCCCGGCGGTGTAGTATCCTTAGTGCAAGAGTCACCGGGACCCGCCTCCTGCGTGCATACGAGGGAGAATTTGGCTTTATAGGCGCCAAGTTTTGGGTGCGAAAGTTTCTGATAAAGTTAAGGAGCGCTCTCGTCTCTCTCTCTCTCTCTCTCTCTCTCTCTCTCTCTCTCTCTCTCTCTCTCTCTCTCTCTCTCTCTCTCTCTCTCTCTCTCATTAATTGAAATATAGACAATAATGTAAATGTATAGGGCGTAATCATACAAGAAAGAAATTACGTCCGCTTCAGTTCACCACCCTCTCTCTCTCTCTCTCTCTCTCTCTCTCTCTCTCTCTCTCTCTCTCTCTCTCTCTCTCTCTCTCTCTCTCTCTCTCTCTCTCCCCGGGGATCAGTGTTGCCATATCGTAACTATCGTCCTGCTGTCACTGTAATGGACAGCTAATTACTTCCCAATACCTTATATTTATACGAGTGGGACGCAAATAGAGGTCTCAATAACTTGCTACTTTTCACTTCACCAGATGACACTTAATATTAGAGCTCTTTCAGCGGCACTTTATTATGTGATGCCTACGAGCTTAAACCATTGACTCTTAATGACAAAGTGACATTTGCTACTTCATTTCAGTAATTCTGGATCGTTTTAGAGTGTGAAAATAAAACTACAGGCACTAAAAGTTTTTGAATTATTATATCATTCCTCTTGTTGCCAGTTGTGTCTGTCGAAATTGTAGTTCACATTTGAATAAGGTCATTCTGTTAAGATTGGAGCGAAATGATCGGATGCAAAGGATAAAATGAAACTGAGGTGCCAGCTATCGTCACTGATCGACAATTCGCCTCAGTTTAAAGAATAACATTTCTATAGCATATTTAAGACGACGAATTTGCAGTCAGCGTGGTGGGAAAAAAACTCAGAACTGCGGGAGTGGAGTACGGTTGGTAGTAACTGAAAGAAATGTAACAATTGGCCATATAACAGAGATTCCTGTAAGTAGGCCACCCCAACAAACGAGGCAGACTGTCACCATTTAATAGGAACTCTGGCTTAAAACTATATGAAATTATTATGATTTTTTATTAATAAAAAGGACAATTAAAATGTAAAATAAAAGATAAATAAAAAAAAAATATTATTCAAGCTAAGTGCTGTATAAAATGCTAACACAAGTTTGAAGACTGATTCTGAAGAAATATAATCGATGTTTGACCTTCAAATCACCTAAAAAGAAACGTTAACCTGAAAACCAACAGTGTAACGAACGAGAAGAAAGTAGAGGTAGGAAGCTTCCTCTCGTAAACAAAGCGCCAAGAGGATTAGTTGGAAGAATTTTAACTGAGTTTAAAAGAAGTACTGTGGGTGCGGTAAACTTAGCGCGGGGCGGAGTGTGGTTTAACAACTCCTGAGACACAGAGTACAAAGAACGTGTAGGGGAAGACAAAAGGGACAGTACGACTTCGCCAAATACTCTTGGATAAAAGGAATTATTGAGAAGTAGAACAATAATTTAAAACAGATACAAACAGTAATGAAAGCAATAAACTCGGCGAGGGAACAAATTCACAGCTCTTTGTCACTCGATGTCAGACGATTAGATCCCGTGAAGCATGTTACACTTTTGGGGCCAGGCATCCTCTGACATCCTCTAGGGGACGGAATTGCCTCTGATTCTATGGAAATATATGTAGATCTGGGTAATATGTCGTGGCAAAACCTCTAAAGAAAAGAACTGTTCACATACCGCTGTCCCGAGTGAGCGGCGGTGCCCTACAGAGCGTGTGAGGAGCAGCGTTGCCAGATCATCGCTTCGGCGTGGGGCAGACATGCCATATCGGCGTCCGTGTAAAAGGGATGACGCCATATTGCCGTCGTAGCGTTGCCATATTACCTTTTCATGGGAGGCTGGTGTGCCATATTAACGTTTCCGGGGAGGGTGGTGACGGGGATGTCGTAAACCTACTTTGTTACTTCAAGTGCGTAAAATTTTACGAGTGGGTCGTACTTTTGCTATTTTACGATGAGAGGTGCTACGAGGAAGCCTGCGTGGGGAGGGAGGGGGCGGGGAGGCTCTTAGAGGGCTGGGAGATTGAGGGCAGGGGAACACGGAGGGGAGGAGGAAGTGTGGGGAGGTTTATAAGGAGGGGAGGGGCCTGAAGGGGGAGACAGCAGGAAGGGGAACAGGACTGAGGGGAGGGTTATCAGAGATGGGACCGAGGGGAAGCTTAACAGGAGGAAGTGAGGGCAGGCTTATCAGGAGGGTAAATGAGGGGTAGGTTAAAGAGTGGGGAAAGGGGAGAAGTGAGGGAAGGTTAAAGGGAATAGCGGAGTAAGGGAAGCTGATCAGTGAGAGGAAGTGAGGTGAAGCCAATGAGGAAGAGGAGTAAGGGGAGGAAGCTTACCGGGGAGGGAAAGTGAGGAGAGCCTACCATTTACCAGCGAACAATGCATGAGAGGGAGAACGAGGAAGCATGGCCTTTGAAAAAAAAATAAAAGAAGCAGAAAAAAAATAAGAGAAAAGAAAAGGATCGATTGCACTAGCGAAACGTTCCTAATTAACAAGATTTTTCTCAGCATTTACACATCGGAAATACACAGGAGGGATATACGCACGAGTATGCACATGCCATTCACCTTCCTCCCGAACCTCGCCCCGCTCAGTGCTGTAGGCGAGGCGGGGCGGGGCGGGGCGAGGCGAGCCAGCAAGGCCACACCACCACCACCGGCCCGCTCCTCACAGCCTGTAAGTGGCCATATAAATAGAGAACACCGCTCACGCCGCGGCTCCCCGTCATCGCCTTCTGCTCGAGTGGCGTGCTTGGTATGCCACCTGAACTAACGAGCTCCACCAGCCTCGCCCACCTCGCTGCCCTCAACAGCCCCGGGAGAAAATCCGATCTTTTACCTTTTTTTCTTTCATCGTTTGGATTTTATAGTTTTTATAGTTGGTTTTATTAGGTGGAGTTCGTAGGTTAATTATGTAGGAATGATTCTGGTATTGCGGCAGTGGCAGCGGTGGCAGCGGCGGCGGCGGCGGCGGCGACGGTGGCGATGGTGGTGGTAGTTGGGGTACTAGCAGTAACAGTATTGGTATATATTGTATTATATGGTATAGTATAATTACATTGTAGTAGTGATGGTGGTGGCGGTGATAATAAAATGGTGATGATGATGATGATAATGATGATGATAATGATGATGATGATGATGATGATGATAATAATAATAATAACAACAACAATAATAGCAAAAAAATATATAATAATGCTAAAAAATAATAATACTTCTTAGTTTACACACGTAAGGCAAGTGGCATTAAAGGAAAGTGAAAACAATAACAACAGATTATTATAAAACCAATAGGAGCCAACTATCTAGAGAGAGAGAGAGAGAGAGAGAGAGAGAGAGAAATGGTGGACCACGATGAAATAAAAAAAAAAAGACCAGATGCTAAAGGCGATGGAAAAAGAAAAACAAATCCCATATCCCCATAGAGAAGCATTGACGTTTGGAAAGGTCTGAATGCAGTGTTTGTACCAGCAAAATATATATGCATGAGTCTGTAAGTAGGTTGGATCAAACTAGATTACAGTGACGGGACAACACGGGCTTAGCTGAAATTCTGTATGCTTCAATTAGCAAATGTAACTAGGTAAATACATGACCACAAGCACTATAACAAACAAACAAATACTGAGAGAGAGAGAGAGAGAGAGAGAGAGAGAGAGAGAGAGAGAGAGAGAGAGAGAGAGAGAGAGAGAGAGAGAGAGAGAGAGAGAGAGAGAGAGAGAGAGAGAGAGAGAGAGAGAGAGAGAGGGGGTACCAAAAACAGACACACAGACAGATGCGCAGACAGACACAGACAGCAACAGCAAAAGGACAGAAAGACGCAAATGCAAACAAAGACAGGTGGAGCAGACACACACACATGCAGGCAGACATATACAGACAGGCAGGGAGATGGTCTGACAAACAAACAAACGGAGAAAGAGAAAAGAGAGAGAGAGAGAGAGAGAGAGAGAGAGAGAGAGAGAGAGAGAGAGAGAGAGAGAGAGAGAGAGAGAGAAGGGAAAAGGTAAAACTAACGAATCGAACATTTCCTCTTATCCACACACACACACACACACACACACAACGTCCTCTTACCCTCCCTCTCTCCCTCCTTCCTTCCTTCGTACCCCCTTCCCCAGCCTCCAGCAATGAACTTCCTTAATGTCTTCCTTCACGTTAAGATCCCGGAGACGACGCCCAGCTCGCCCATTCCCATTAGCCCATCCCTCACGGGCTTACCCATTCCCTCACCCATAAAGCGTCCCGAGCTTTCCTGAGTGAGTCTGTACATCGATTTTCGCTTTCTGAATACTTTACTCGGCGCTTTATCGTTTCCTCTTAAGTTTCCCCTCACCTCATTCGTCCGTTTTCTATTTTTTTTTTTTCATTTTTGCTTTCCCTCTCTCGGTCGCTTTCTATTTTTTTATCTATTTATTTTTTCGATCCGCGCCTCACAGAATTTTCGTAAAAGAGATATATACTTTTCGCGTACTCGTATTTTTCTGCTTATTTTTCAATCTCACGGTATCAGCACCCGTATATTTTCTGAGTCCCTTCAGATTACTATTTTATATAAGCTCATATATCCCCTTCCTACTTTTCCCAACTCGTTCTCTCTTCTCTCTCTCTCTCTCTCTTTTTTTTTTTTCAATATTCCATTTTTATACGACCGCGAATGAAAATATTATTAGTTTTCGTGTTGCATTTTATTCTATTTCATAATCTATCTATCGGTACAGCCATTTTCGTTTTAGGGGTCATCTACTTTTATAATTCAAACCCCAAATCGCTCTCTCTTGTCACCTACGTAATTTGACCGACAGCTGTCACTCATATTAGGCATAGTAGGCACTCACGCACGCTATGCACTAAACACACACTCACACACACACACACACACACACACACACACACACACACACACACACACACACACACACACACACACACGATCGGTTGCGTCACGCGAGAAAAGCTTCACATTAGTACATTTTACTCTTTCGTATCCTGCGCACCTCTCTCGCGTCCTTCCTGTTCGTATTCCGTAAGCTCCCCAGCAGGCAAACTCCCCATATGAACATTCCGTCCGGATCATCTCCCCCAAATGTAATGCCCTCGTGATGAATTACGTTACGTCAGATTATGTTAGTTTGGTAGAATTTATCATGGGTTGAATTATTTTGGGAGAAATTTTCATGGAGGAAAATTGAAGGCAGAATTTACTTTGTTGGAATTGACCTAGATGCTGCGTGTTCGTGCCCCATATAGCAAATTGGATTACCGACCATATTCCGGCATTTATACATCTCTGTATGTGTTCATTGTTCCTAGTCTGATCCATCAAAACCTGGTAAAATAAATGAAATTCTCTTTTCTATTTGCGTCCTTCCCTCACAAGTATAGTTGCTGCAGCCTGTGCTGTTCCACAAACCACGCCTCTGCCTCCTCCCCTCTCTTGGCGCGCCGGCTGATTGGTATACTCATAAAGTTCTTCCCAAAATTTTTATACTTTTAACATTTTCAGTCATCTTATCAGTTAGGTGCGTCCTGAACTGATTTTCGGAAATGTCAGAGAGGATAATAATAAGATCAAAGTACTAACCATTATAAAAGTCATGGAAATATATAAATGTATAGAAAGTAGACACTCAGTGGAACAGACGCTTCTCACGTGGCGCGTGTCGACAGTCACATGAATGAATTCACGTCAATAATATACTTAATCTGTTTGTACAATTTTTCGAACGGTTAATACTTTGATATTACGTACCATTTTTTTCATATACAGATGTTTTAAAAAATTAGCTAAGGGTAAGGACAATTAATAACACGATTGGAAATATCTTTAACATAAGAATTTGACAAGTAACAAGAATTTTACGAGTACAGCAGTCAGCTATCCTGCTAGAGGTGGGTTGGGGGAGGAGGTGTGGTTTCTACGTCAGCTTACCGTGTGGTGATTACAGTATAATGATATGATTAAGGAAGAATTTAAGGTTTTGATTTAAATCCGTCCCCTTCACAGATTTCGTTCATACATTCATTACTTTATAAAGCGTCCGAATGTGTTGAGTTAGACCAGTCACATTCATAAATTACGGTTGTGTACCAATTATTCACACAGCGGACATTCGAGCGTACTGGAACACACAGACAGACATACAGACAAAACACCTGGTGAGAGGCAAACACGTAAAGCGTCAGCGTTTGAAATATTCAACCTCGCAATGAAGAGAGTGTCTTGCTTCTTACAGACTACTTCACGCCACAGTACTTTCAAGGACACACACACACACACACACACACACACACACACAGATAGCTACCTTTCTCACTGAGTACACATTATCTATTATTTTCCTACAACTACTGAACTACTAACGCGTCTATTTCTTGCTGAATGCAGGCAATTCTTGGTTACCTCCGTCCAGAGTACTATAGACGCAAGTATACCCAGTAGAGGGAGGCGACTACTTATGAGGATTATCTCCCTCGGAAAAAAAAAAAAAAGATAGATCGAACCAGATTTTCACGTATCAAATGTTTTTCCTACAGTTCTTACACTTATCTTTGTAAAAAAAAAAAGTAGGCAGAAGTACATAAGATAGACAGGTACAAATATGCGAAGGAAAAAAATGCCATCCTTTCTTTCTGACTGAATCCAAATCGCTTTATTAATTCAATATTCTCTTACCTACAAGTATTTCCTCAGCGTATCTCCGTAAAAAAAAAAAAAAAGCACAAAAGATAGACGAGCACAGCTACACAGTGACAGATTTTTAAGAGGTAAACTTATACTTGGAGCTGGAAAGTGCTAGTGAATATCCTTCCTCTCTGGTTGAAAACATTTTCTTTCCTACAGACTTTTTCTTCAACCTATTCCATTAAAAAAAAAAAAAGCTCAAGTACACCAGCCAGATGGCTACGAGACAGATTTTCAAAAGGCACGCCACCTTGGGTAAAAATAATAAAAATGTGCCAAGGAACATCTTTTCTTGAGAATCGATTCACGGACTGAGTCACTGAAAATATCTTGAACCTCTCCAGCGAGGCAAGTAATACTATAAACTTGCCACGGTTTTACTGCCAGTGGAGACGGAGAGGGAGGGGAGGTGAGAGGGGGAGGGAGAGGGAGGTGAGAGGGGGAGGGAGAGAGACTGAAAGAGGAGGAGAGGAGGAGGAGGAGGAGGAGGAGGAGGAGGGTGACAGTGATGTTGGGGAAGGAGGGAGGGGATGAAAGGGATGATTGCAATGATGGTGGTGGTGGTGGTGGTGGTGGTGGTGGTGGTGATGGTGGAGGAGGAGAAGGAGGAGGAGATGGAAGTGATTTAAGGGTGATGATTATGGTGATAGTGGCATTACTGATGGCAGGAAGGGAAGGCTGCGAATTAAGAGTGCGGTGGTTAGTTTTGGCCACGAGGGTGATGGTGGTGGTGACGAAAATGTGAAGGTGGTTGCTGACATGATAAAGCTAACAGTAATGGTTATGGTTGCCGTGGTGGTGATGGTGATGGAAGTGATGCTGGTGATGATAATGACGTGAATATAGTTGGGAATATGATGATACTAACAGTTGTGGTGATGCTATGTGGTGGTGGTGGTGATGACAGTACTACGAGTACTAACATTAACTAACAGTAATGGTGATGGTTGCAGTAGTGGTCGTGGTGAAGCTGATGTT